>NW_028237290.1:0-39343 GCF_017979445.1 Akebia trifoliata
ATTTAAAGTACTCCCTCTAGCATTAGTTGTTGTAAGATACCAATACTTAGCCAAATTATTCTTTCCATCTCCCAATTATATATAGACTCAGTTACTAATTTATCTCTTTATGCAGCTGGTAATTCTCATAACAATCTGCCCATTCAATATCATTTATCGCTCAAGCCGTTTCTTCCTACTCCGATGTTTATACCATTGTATTCTTGCCCCACTCTACAAGGTAAAGGATGAATTAATTGAATTTCTACAAAAAATGGAAGAGAAATCGGCACTTAAGACAAGTTTATTGATTTTTGATTGTTTGTTATTTCATCACAGGTCACCCTACCAGATTTTTTCTTGGGAGACCAGCGCACTAGTCAGGTTTGACTCCATGGCTCAGGTTAAGTTTCTTTATGTAGAGGAACAATTAAGTATAAAAGTAACTAGGTATTTTAACACATTCAAAGCTCAAACACTAGTAGACTTAATTCGTTTTTAGTAAAAATCTTGATAATTTGACTTTCCCACGTGGCAAACTCAATCGACTATCCCAATGTGACAAGTTTGAAAACAGTAGATTTGCTCTCCTCAAGATACAAGGCTGTACTTGTTGAAAATTTTTGAAGCGGTAGATACCCGAGAATGAACAAAATGAAAGTGTAGACACCCGAATTTGAGCGGGCCCTCGACGCAAAATACCCCAAAAAATCAAAAAAATTGGAATGGGCCCTCCCTAAGCCCAAACCTACAGAAAACTCGGTGCATGCCCAATGCCACTCACGTGGACCATGGACCCAAACACCCCATCCTTAAAACCAACCTAATATAAGCCCGAATCCATCTCTATTCTACACTTCCCAACCCAACCTAAATCCATCACCCTAATCCGAATCAACTCAACCCAATACTATTCTATCCAAGCCCACACCCAAACCCAACCTAAACTAAGCCCATCACATAGAACCCAAACTATTTTCCTAAACCCAATCCAACTTAAACCCAATCCAATCCAACTTAAGCCCAATCCAACATAAATCCAACTCAACATTACCCATCCCTACCCCAATCCATTACTAAAGCCCAAAGCCCAATCCACTACCCAAATCCAATCCAACCCATCATCATCACATCAAGCCAATCACCAAGAGATGACACATGTCATCATCTCTTTCCACCTCCCTCATCCAATCAACTCAACCCTACCCTAACCTAACCTATTCCCCATCCTCTCATCATCAACAACCAACAACTCAACCTATACCCTATACACCCTAACCTATTACCCATTCTTTAACAACCCACATCATAACCCATATCTCCTACACATCAAACCATCACTTTTCCTTAAAACACTCCCACAAAATCACCTCAACCCATACCTCCCACCATCACCCCATTACTCTTCTCTCTAATCAACCAACCACCATCACCAATCAACCAATCTCTTCACCTCTCCATTTGGCACATGTCATCATCCCTTCAATCCTCTCAAAATCAAACCAATCACTACTCATCTCTCCAAATCAAACACCATACCTCTTCAACCATCTCAACACTCCTTCTCCAAACCACTCCCTTACACCACCATTCCTCCAATCAACCATCACTCATCTCACCCCACCAAACACTCTACCCAAATGGATTTGGATAAGATCCAAACCATTTGGGTTAAAACACAACCCATTTCCCTCATTACAAAATTACCCTCATTTTCATCTCAAATTTCACACTCTTTTCCTCTAAAATCCATGACATTATCCACTATTCTCATCTTTCACCTCATTATACCCTTAAAATACCTCCCAACCTCTATAAAAACCCCTCCACTTTCCTCTTACAACAACTAATGAAAATTTGAGAAAAAAATCCTCAAAACACTACAACTCTCTACTTTACTCTTCACTACACTCAACCCTCTCTCATCTCATCTCAACACTCTACTCTCAACACCTCACTCTCAACTCAACTCAATCTTCCACAACTTCAAGCAAGTCCAAGTCAACTCAAGGGAAGACATATTTGAAGATCAACTCAAGGACAAGGTGGGTTCAACAAAAGGAACACCCCCTCCACATCCCCTCTTCTACTTTCCCCTTTCCTACACACTTGCACACACCCCATGGGTTAAATCACCAAAGGGCCCCTTCTTCATAAGGGTGCCCTTAATAATTGAAACCTACATCGAAAGCCCCTCATACTTGAGGGCACACATCATCGATTTTCTTTCATTTATTTTCTTTTTATTTAAAAAAAAAATCGAATCCGAGGTGACTACCTATGGTGGGTGGAGTAGGGTGCCTAACACCTTCCCTACTCCATAAATGGACCCCCTTACCTTGAATCAAGGTTGGACCATACACCTTATCTTACGAGAGTCAACAAAAAATGGTAAAATGACATGATTTTTCAAAAATACAAATCCGGGTGACCATTCACACCCCTTTACCAATTTGAATGGTGGCGACTCCAAAACACCCCAAAGTGGAGGGATGTTTGAAGAATATTTGAAATCCCGTGTCCACAGAAAGTTTGACCGAGGCTTGTGTTGAACACAATGTCCTTAAGACAATTTTGTTCCCGCAACTTGGTGCACACGGATCAATGAACAATTGTCTCCCAGGATACAACGATCACACGTGTAGAGGCAGCACTACAATCTACACGTCTAGCGAACCGAACGCTACTGTTTATACTCTCAAAGAATGCAGAAGGAAAACAGAATACTTGCACGTTTAAACAACAAAGAAGAAGAGAAAATTTTTGAGTGAGTAAAACTGAGGTCGAGATGACCTATTTATAGAAATTTAAGAGACAAGGTGTCTCTTAGGAAAAGGAATGTGCAAGTGTCTCTTAGAAAAGGACAGGTGCATGTGTGTCTCTTAAGAGACACCCAAAGAAATCAAAGGAGGTGTCCTTACAGGCACCCATGGTGTTCTAATGGACGGTGAGGGGTGTGTGTGCCCCTTCATAAGAAAATGGATTTTGAGCCCAGCCCAAGCCCAATACGAAATTAGCAAAAGGGTCCGTCGCGCGCACCCACGTGAAGCCAAATTGACGGGATTTGCACCCCCCTGCGCGCGCATCGTGTGCCCGCATACGCATTAAGGATATTTTGGACCAATGGATCAAATCCTTCTTGAGCCCATAGGCCCCTTGTGCGCGTGCGTGGGCTTATCCAAGTCTCTCTCTCATATACACTTAAGTGATATAAGAAGTTCTATATAAGAACTAGACAATTTTCTTATTCCTATCCGATGTGGGACTAAATAGTTTCTCTTATAAACTCAATAATCTTATAAACCACATACAACAAACCATGGCTAATAGGGGTTCTTTGGAGCTGATTTGTCATTCACCCATAATGGATTTTTGACAACTTAAAACATGAAACTATTCTCTTCAATGAGATGAATAAGTTTCCAAGTGGTCCATCCTCAAAAAATTAATGGGACCCACTTGTATCGTAGTTCGAATATCCCTACTTGATCACAAAAAATCTAGAATAAACAAAATGCAGATTTTTCCAACAATCCCCCACATGAATGAAAAATGGCGACAAATAAAATCGATAAAATAAAATAAAGAGAGTACAAATAGGAAAGAAACTACATCGGGGTAGGTAGCTTGTGGCTTTGAACCTTCCCTAGTAAAAAACTATAGGATTTACTAGCTAAACAGTGAACACCATGTTTTGAACTGTTCAAGCTTAAGTGTAAATCTAGACAATAGAATTCACATAGTTCCTTTCCTGACATAGTCAGTTCTTACGGTTGTGTTCATTTTGGCCCTGAACATTCCTGGATTCATGAGTGCTATAGAGAATTTTAGCCTTTATAAATTCTCATGGAAGCGGCCTAACTTCACACTCACATAGGTGATTCCTATTAAGAGTACCCTGTTGTACCCCACTTGAAAATCAAGTTATAGACATCATTAAAAGCAAAGCTTACCCTAAAAAACTGTTACAGGCAGCACCGTTACATCATAGGAGTGGATAAGAGGTTTTTCCTCTTCAGTGCTTCTGGCGAATCACACACAACTAGTTGTCCCATTGAACCAAGATCTTGGGATCTCCAGTCAACTAGGTTGGGTTTCCATTGTGATGATTCTTTTGTGTAGGTTTTAATCCCATTCCTCTCGATGTGCAATATATTTGCTCTCTTCTTAAACCTTTGGTAAGCGGATCCGCGAGATTTTCCTTAGATTTTATATAATCAATTGAAATAACTCCATTTGAGAGTAACTGCTTAACAGTATTGTGTCTACGACGAATATGTCGAGATTTACCGTTATAAATATTATTTTGTGCCCTAGCTATCGCTGCTTGATTATCACAATGTACATAGATGGCAGGCACGGGTTTTGGCCATAAAGGAATATCTTCTAAAAAATGTCGAAGCCACTCAGCTTCTTCTCCTGCTTTATCTAACGCTATAAATTCTGATTCCCTGGTAGATCGGGCTATACACGTCTGTTTAGAAGATTTCCAAGAAACGGCTGCACCTCCAAGTGTAAAAATATATCCACTTGTGGATTTTGATTCTTCAGAATATGATATCCAATTCGCATCACAATATCCTTCAAGTACCGCTGGATATCTTGTATAGTGCAACCCATAGTCTAGAGTATATTTTAAGTATCTTAAAACTCTGACTAATGCCTTCCAGTGATCTAATCCTGGATTACTTGTATATCTACTCAGTTTGCCAACTGAGTAAGCAATATCTGGCCTTGTGCAGTTCATGAGATACATTAAACTGCCAATTATACGAGAATACTCTAATTGAGAGATACTCTCACCAGTATTTTTCTTCAAATGAAAATTAAGTTCTATTGGTGTTTTAACAAGACTACAATCAAATTGATTAAATTTCTTAAGCATTTTCTTAATATAATGTGATTGAGATAATACAAGTCCTTCTGATGTTCTACTAATTTTTATTTCTAGTATAACATCAGCAACACCTAAGTCTTTCATTTCAAACTTATTAGTCAACATTTTCTTTGTTGACTTGATGATATTTTTGTTAGTTCCTAAAATTAACATATTATCAACATATAAGCAAACAATGACATAAGCATCTTCAATGCTTTTAACGTATACACATTTGACATCATTACACTGTCAAATTTTTCATGCCATTGTTTAGGTGCTTGTTTTAATCCATAAAGAGATTTAACAAGTCTGCACACTTTTCTTTCCTGTCCTTTGACAGTAAAACCTTCTGGTTGTTCCATATAAATTCTTCATTTAATTCACCATTTAAAAATTTGTTTTAACATCCATTTGATGCATTTCTAGCTTATGCAATGCAGCAATAGCTATCAACATGCGAATGGAAGTTATTCTTGTAACTGGTGAATAGGTGTCAAAATAATCCAAACCTTCTATTTGTTTGAACCCTTTGGCAACAAGTCTTGCCTTATACTTGTCTATGGAACCATCGGGTTTCATCTTCTTTTTGAAGATCCATTTACAACCTATAGGTTTGCTGCCTGGTGGAAGATCCACCAATTCCCAAGTATGATTCTGCATAATTGAATCAATTTCGTTATTTACAAGCCTCTGTCCAATAAGGTGCTTCAGGTGTAGACATAGCTTCCTTAAAGGTTTGAGGTTCATTTTCTAATAAAAAAGTTAGAAAATCAGGACCAAAAGACTTAGTCACTTTACGTCTCTTACTGCGTCTAGGTTCATCCTTATTTTCTATAGACTTTTGGTCTATATTTCCTTGTGAGCTAGTAATCGCAGTATCATAAGTTCTTTTATGAGAACTTATTCTTTATATATTTTTACAAGGAAAAATATTCTCAAAAAATGAAGCATTCCTTGACTCAATAATCGTATTTTCATGAACGTCAGATTTGTGCACAAGGAATCGATATGCACTACTATTATGTGCATAACCAATGAATATACAATCAATGGTTTTTGGTCCTATTTTAACTTTTTTCGGACTAGGAACCATTACTTTAGCTAAACACCCCCACACTTTTAAATATTTATATGATGGTTTTCGACCTTTCCATAACTCATATGGAGTTTGGTCTGATTTCTTGTGAGGTATTTTGTTAAGAATATGATTTGCTGAAAGTATTGCTTCCCCCCACAAATTCTGGGGTAAACCAGAACTTATTAACATAGCATTCATCATTTCTTTTAAGGTTCGATTTTTATGTTCAGCAACACCATTAGATTGTGGTGAATAAGGAGCGATAGTTTGGTGAATAATACCATGTTCTAAACAGAACTCACCGATGGGTGCTTCATATTCACCTCCTCTATCACTTCTTACTACCTTTATCTTTTGATTGAGTTGATTTTTAACTTCATCCTTGTAATATTTAAACATTTCTAAGGCTTCGTCTTTACTCCTTAGTAAATAAACATAACAATATCTTGTGCAATCATCGATAAAAGTAATGAAATACTTTTTCCCACCTCTTGTTTGCACAAATTTTAAATCACAGATATCACTATGAATTAATTCTAGAGGTTTTGAATTCCTTTCCACAGAATGAAAGGGTGTTTTGGTTAATTTGGCCTCCACACATGTTTCACATTTATGATTTTGATCAATATGAAATTTAGGCAATAAATCTAAATTCATTAACCTTCGCAAGGTATTAAAATTCACATGACCTAATCTATCATGCCACATATTGAAAGACTTAAGCATATAAACAGAAGAATTCTCTTTATTCATAATTGAATTTTTGGGTACAATTGTCATTACATTTAATTTAAACAGACCATCGGTCAAATACCCCTTGCCCACGTACATCCCATTTTTAGTAAGTACAAACTTATCAGATTCAAATACTAATCTGAATCCCTTCTTACTTAGTAAAGATCCGGATACTAAATTTTTCCGGATGTCTGGTACGTGCAACACGTCATTTAATGTAAGACTCTTTCCCGAAGTAAATTTCAGCACTACTTTTCCTTGCCCTTCAATTCTTGAAGTTGAAGAGTTACCCATAAAGAGTTGTTCATCCTTTCATGTTTTACTATATTCTGAAAATAAATTTTTGTCAGAACATACGTGTCGAGTAGCCCCTGTGTCTACCCACCATTCTTTAGTATTTCCGACTAAATTTACTTCAGATACAACTGCTGAGAGGTTGATATCAGAAATAACAGCAACAAGATTCTCTACTTCGGACAACTGGGCTTGAACCAATTTATTCTTCGATGAATCCTGGTCCTTGCGTTTGCGACAATCCTTGGCTCGATGTCCTGGTTTGTTGCAAACAAAACAAGTTCCCTTGAATTTCTTAAAGTCCTTACCTTTAGGACTCAGAGTAGAGATTTTCCTCTTTTTGTTGTGAGAAATCGACTTAATGTTGTGCTATCTGATTCGTTTTCCTTCAGAACAGGTGCATCTTCTTGAAGGAATTTGGCTAAGTTTAATGTTGTTAAATAAAACAACATTTTCTGTTGCCAACGCTTAAAATTGTCTTAAGATTATTGAAATTGTTTTGAAGCGGTAGAAATTAGCAAAAGGGCCCGTCGCGCGCACCCACGTGAAGCCAAATTGACGGGATTTGCACCCCCCCTGCGCGCGCATCGTGTGCCCGCATACGCATTAAGGATATTTTGGACCAATGGATCAAATCCTTCTTGAGCCCATAGGCCCCTTGTGCGCGTGCGTGGGCTTATCCAAGTCTCTCTCTCATATACACTTAAGTGATATAAGAAGTTCTATATAAGAACTAGACAATTTTCTTATTCCTATCCGATGTGGGACTAAAGAGTTTCTCTTATAAACTCAATAATCTTATAAACCACATACAACAAACCATGGCTAATAGGGGTTCTTTGGAGCTGATTTGTCATTCACCCATAATGGATTTTTGACAACTTAAAACATGAAACTATTCTCTTCAATGAGATGAATAAGTTTCCAAGTGGTCCATCCTCAAAAAATTAATGGGACCCATTTGTATCGTAGCTCGAATATCCCTACTTGATCACAAAAAATCTGGAATAAACAAAATGCAGATTTTTCCAACAGTACTTTCCTATAAAAAAAAAAGTGTATCTTGAGAGAACCATGTTTCCTAAGGAGTGCAAATCTACGATTCCCCAACTTGTCAGGTCAAGTAGTCAATTGAATATGTCACATGGGGTTGTCAGATTAACACGACTCTTTTGGTAATTTAAGAAACAAACATATACTTTTTTTTATAAATATTAAAATATTTAACCTTCTTTTAATAATTTTTCATATACTTTAAAGAAAATCTCTATTAGCACATCAACCTTGAATGGCTGGTAATTAGATTGTGTTAAGTAATGTGGAACTAGATCCTCAACATTCTAAGAAATCTTGTTTATTCTTATGTTTTAGGTGCAAGCCCTTAGGAGTCTTGAGTTCTACATCTGCTACTATGTTTGGGGTGACTTTCGACATAGGCAGACCACTTGCAAGGATAACGTTGTGTATGTCACTTTCGTACTGGTTCCGCTTTCTTCAGGTTGGTCCTTTTTTTTCCATATTTACTTACCATTAACCTCCCTATTGATGTGTTCACACTCATGATATTAGTTCATTCTGTTGTAGTGTCTCCGGCGCTTGTATGAGGAGAAAGATCCAATGCAGGGATATAATGGACTGAAATACATGTCAACTATTGTGGTTGTGGTTATGAGGACTGCTTACGCTCAGACCAATAGCAAGTCAAATGTTTGGTTGGTGTTTGCATGGATCACCTCAGCCATTGCAGTGATCGTGAGTACATATTGGGATATTGTTATTGATTGGGGGCTCCTACAAAGGCGATCAAAGAATCATTGGTTGAGGGATAAATTATATGAGCAGTTACCCAGCCAGCCATGTAGCTGACATTATAGGATGTTTACTTTGAATAGTTTTGGAGAGAAATGTGCCATATGTTTATCGAAAATTGAGGAAGGAGAAGAGATCAAGGAGTTGAAATGCAGTCACTTGTTTCACAAAGACTGCATTGACAGGTGGTCACAGTATGATTATGCCACGTGTCCATTGTGTAGGAGGCCGATGTTAGATGAAGATATGGTGAACTAGCACAGTTCAATGCAAAGTCTGCTAGAAAATAATGGTGATGGAGAGTTGGGTTTGTTCCTTATATATTTGCATTACATCACACTTCAGTATTTGTAAGATATTTTGTTTTAATTATTCAATGTCCATTAATTATTTTGTTTTAATTACTCAATGTTTATTAATTTTTGTAACGTAAAAGTAAAATCAGTAGCTCATCAAGGATGTCTGGTGAGAATTTGTATCACAGTCCGGTAATAAGTAACAATTTCAAAAGATATTCAGCAATGCTGATGTTTAGGGTCAAGGTCATCAATTTCAAAACATAAGGGTATCTCCAATATTTAGCAATACATGAGGGGCTAGTGTAAATTGCAATGTTTTTTTTCAAAAGCTTTTACAGCGACGGTCAAAACCGTAGCTACAGATCACAAATTTTTTTTAAAAAAACCCTATAGTGACGGCTAATATCGGCTGTCGCTGTAAGTCCTGCACTTAACACTATTCGCGACGACTACCGACGGCCTCCCTAGCCGTCGCTAGATGTCTTTTGCGAAGGTATTTGTCTCTATAACGACGGTCACGACCATCGCTACAGCCCTATTTTACTGTAGTGATTGGAGTAAAAAAGGAAAGATACCAATCATCTTTAATCTACAGATCTGTTAAATGTGTGGGTCCAGCCATCAATCATGACTTTTTACGTCTGTATGCAATTATTGATGTCTGACCTCCCATGCAAAACATTTTTTCCATCACCCGCATGCTCATGATTGCGACAATTGACTTAATCTCAACAGTCAAATTTACTTTATTAGAAATTAATCCGGCAATTTTATTGAATCGTGCTGGAGGGACCTCAGGCTGGGGAAAGTGGATAGGAATCATACTTTCTCAAGTTTGTTAGTTGAACAAACCTTACTTTACTAATTATGCTATCATAATTTACATAGTAAGATTTTAAAACTTACTATGCCCACATGGATAATCAAATTAGCAATATTAATTCAATAATATTGTCTTTTAGGTTTTATGAAAAAATTTAGATTAAAAAAACACACTTTTTGAACTTGATCAAGATATTGAAAATGGATGACTACCAAACTTCCTAATTTAAAATTAAAGTTTAACGGTGGAAATTAATATTTTCTTTTTAAAGTTCTTAGAATTTTATCTTTTAAATCTTGTGGCATCAAAATGCATTTTTGGATGCCACAAATTGATGCGGTTAGAATCCACTCCAAGTTATAATAAATTAACATCATAAATTTGAATTTTAAGACGTGCAAGTCCCCACTCTAGGGTTTGCTCGATAACAAACTTGATAAAGTAAGGTTTGATGGGTAACAAACTTGATAAATTAAGGTCCCCTTGGAGTTGTCAAAACTCCAAGGGAGCTTTTGTAACAAAAAACAGCGGTTGGGTCTGTCGGGTAAATCTCTCTACTTTATTCAAAACTCGAATCTTCAATTGTTCTAACAGTTTCTGAGGTACGATTGTAATGTTCTTAAACAAATGAGAATTTGTTGTTAAGGAGTGACGATGTTAAGCTATTAAATCAATATGATATGCCATGTGTTTATTAAAATGCAAAATGCACACTACTTAGAACAACTCCAAATGCCCTTAGGCTTGGTCTTGCACTTCTCCCAACTTCCATTTAGAAGAGTTAGAGGGGGACTTTAGCACACTCTGCATATAATATTTGACTTCTACCTATTTTAAAATAGTTTGGAGAGAAACTTTTCAATAGGCCAAAAAAAAAGAGTTAGATTCTCTCTCTACCTTATGGTGGTAAATGAAGATGACCGTTGGTTGTAGCTTTATGGGGTGCCATTTTGAATAGACGGGTTGGAGTGCATACCTCTTGAATATTAAACATGACTCTCCATAATGAAACACCTAAAGATTAATGAGAGTCCCGTTAGTATTGCTTTATTTAATTTCCCTAAGTGAAAGGTAAGTCTTTTTTATAGATCCCAATCAATATGTGTTAACAACTATTTATATATTTTATTAGTACGTTCAGTGTCTTATGTTAGAGGACCTACATATTCTCTTCTTGTGCCTCAGGATTTTTCTACAATGCAACTTTGATACTGTAAATTCAAGTCCAGTTTACCCATCCAAAAGAATAACAATTGTAACATCACAATTTTAGGTGGGTTATAATAAAGAGGTGGGATCCATAGCTCACAAAATGAAGAAAAAGAATGAAGGATTTGCCTTGGTTTTCAAATTACATTCTTGATTTCTCAACCTTATCTCTACAGTTTTTGTTGCTAAGTTGAGATAGAATATTACGGACTTAGCTTTGACATTGGCAGGAAACAAGTTTACCTTGGGAAGGAAATCAAATAAGAAAATAAATAGTGCCCCATACATATACATGAGGATGAAAATTGTCATTTTGCTGTTGCATATTCACTGTTTCAGTTGATGGCAAGGTTTCTAGTTCCATGCCTCTTCTGGAGGAATTAAAGAACTGGTAGAATTGCCAAGTAAGCTCTGAATTGCATCTGCATTCTCATTTGTGGTTGAAGATGTTGAGCTGTCATCTGCTCGAGCAATTGCCTGTTCGGTTTCAATTTATTGAAATGGATCCAACTTATGTGCCCCACTTAAGCACAAATTGACCAAATCAGATCCTTGTAACCACCTAGTCGTTCTTGCTTCATACAGACATTAATAAAAAATTACTCACATTCGTTACCCAAATCGATTAACATAGATTAGTCAAAAAGAGTTTTACTAGGCTGGTCACCTCGACAGGCCTAGTGCTGCTATTGAATGAAATATTATTTATAAAATATAAAAAAAATCACCAAAAGAAATGCTGAAAAAAAGTTGTATCGGACATACAATTGATTTCATTATAATGGGTAAATTTCAGTCTAGTACAATATCCTACTACAAGATGAATGATACAATCATACATTCAATTCATTTATATTGAGAATGATTTCATAGCACGAACTTCCTCATAGTGGAA
Source organism: Akebia trifoliata (assembly GCF_017979445.1). Lineage (NCBI taxonomy): Eukaryota > Viridiplantae > Streptophyta > Magnoliopsida > Ranunculales > Lardizabalaceae > Akebia > Akebia trifoliata. The sequence continues at coordinate 12,001 of NW_028237290.1, forward strand.
TCAACGATCTCTCTCAGATTCTTCTTCACAACTTCATTTGCAAACACAAACTCGATCGAGTTACTCCCCAGTTGAAAGAAATCATCATTTCCAAGACCTTTATAGTTCACATATAAACAAATAAGAATTTGGTTAAAGAATTACACCAAATAAAGAATTGACCTGCATATGCTCCTTGGTTAACCTTGTAGTATAGACCATAGCAAAACATGAAAATAATTCAATCAGAGAGGCTAATAGTGGGTGTATTGAAAAACAAAACAAAACAAAACAAAACAAAAAAAAAAAAAAAAGAAGAAAAAAAACAGTAAAACTGAGTTCTTTAGATAGACTTGATACTTATGGTGGGATAGCTGCGATTAGTCGTTGGCCCTCCACTTGTGGATTTAAACTTAATGAAGATGAAACAATGGCATGCTCTAACTCTTTCAGGGCCTGCAGAAAATGATCACTTCATAAGGCTTGTCTTCATCATCTCATTTAGGTATTTAAATGGCATACTGCAATAGAAACTATCTAGGTACATGTGTGATACACCAAAAGCTGTAAGGCTTCCAAAATTTACCAACTGAACCAATCAAAAAACTGCAATTTGGTTTTAATAAGAATCTAAACCACCCGAGCTTGCCCACCAACATAAGTACCAATAAAAAATCTATTGTAAAATCCTAGGGCACGAAATATGGAATCTAAGCATGATCAAGATAGTACAACTGGTGCCCATGCAACTAAATAAGTCATGACCAGTTATAGAGAAGGTATGGCTTGTTACATTTGGATTATAAGGGGTTACTTCTTTGAATCCATAACAAACACGACAACACCATGGCTCAAAGGTGTCTTTACACCATTTGTAAAGAGAGATCAAAATGTTCAAACCTGCAAGCACCCCATGTTTCTTTTAATTCAAATAAAAGCTTTGTTTTCCTAAACATACATTAATGTTGAGCAACAATCATCACAATGAAAAGGATGAAATACGTGTCCGTATGCATGTAAAAAAATAGACGATCAAAATAGTGTTCACAGCTCTATATTCGCTCTAAACATACATGAATGTTGAAAATGATTTCTGATTGCATCAAATTTCGAATCATCACTAGAGATACTTGGATCATAAACTATTTCTTCAACAATGGTTCTACTTTTGAGCATACTCACCACCGCAGACATTGTAAGCCTAAGTATTGAAGATGCATTAGTGCATAAGAGAGCCACATTAATCATCCCCAACACCTCTTCCTGGTTGAATTCAGATCCCAACCATGGATCCACCAACTCCATTAAATTTCCTTTCTCTTTTAGAACCATTGCCTTAAAAAAAAAAAAAAGTAGTGGTAAATGAGTCAGATAGCTAGTTAACTTATCCCAAAAAAGAGTAATGTAAGATTCTTTCAAATAATAATTTGCTTGGCTCGGCAAAAGAATTAGTTAGACGGAAATAAAAAAAACTTAAAATAAACAGTATTGGTGATCTTAGATATTTGGTTTAATGGTCAAAAAGGAGGCAAGTGAAGTATGCTGAGTGAAAGGAATGCTTTTCAATCTTGAAGGAATGTGTCTAAATACCTATGAAAGTATGATCTTGGCTGAAATCTGAGCTATAAATAGGGTAATGGTCATAAATCTAAAGCAGGTCAGGTGCAAGGGTAATCAAAGGTGAACATTGGATCCAGTTCAATGTGGTTTGAGTTGCAATTCTCTCCTCTATTTTGTTTGTTGAGAAAGTGACCCATTAAATAACATACAAAACCCATGTCCAACCTTTGGAATGATCACTGTGGCATAAGGTCAGCAGAATTCATTTACTAAACATCAGACAACTTACTAGTTGCCCAACCTTTGAAACCTATAGACCTCAGTGATGGATATGTATAACAAAGTTTGGTTAACAAAGGTTGCCAATGATATGTATAACAAAGGTTGGACATCGGTTACCTCAACAGATTGGTTTATTTTAATACAATTGATCTGCTTATCAAATATATATATATATAGGGTCAGGTTCAAGGGCGATATGAGAAAACATATGAGAAAACTTTCGTTTTTAATAAAATTTTAAAATATGAGTTAGAAATTTTGGATTGAGCTGATTTTTTATGAGGATGATCTCTATGATGGGAAGATCATCAAAAAAAAAAAAAAATCAGCCCAATCTGAAACTTCTAACCCCATTAAAAGTGATTTAGAATGTGGACCGTCGATTATTTACCACTTTTTATCACTAATTTGTAAATCACTTTTGATGGATTTAGAAGTTTCTGATTGAGCTGATTTTTTGTGAGGATGATCTTCTCATCATAGTGACCATCCTTGCAAAAAATCAGCTCAATCCAAAACCTCTAACCCTTTTTTGAAAAACAAAAGTTTTCTCATATGTTTTTTCTCATATGGCCCTTGAACCTGACCCATATATATATATATATGAATCATGTTAATCAAACTTTTTATTTTTCTAAACTACAAAATTAACAACAAATCCTAATTACAAGTTAAATTTGATGAATCTAAAATCACAACAATTAACCCCAAGAGTTTTCCAAGCTAGTTTGGTACAATTCACAAACTTAGTCAATCCCCATGAGTTAGAAATGTTTACAAACAATGTAGTCAAACCAATCATTTCAGATTCGACTTAAAGTACTGATGAGAAAGCACATTAACACTTACGAATTTTACGGACTATGGGATAGGTGAAAGCAATGAGCCTATGTAGTGACAATCAGACATATTTTGTGGACTTGGGCAATCACACTAGAGGATGCACAGACCCCCATTCCACAAATATCTACGTAGACCCAACAAGTAGTGCGCCTACAGACACACATATCAGGCCAAACAAATCAATAGGGGGACAATAGAGTATGGCTTTCTAGGAATATCACATGCTTAACAAGAAATCCCTTTGGGGATTTTCTTCAAACATCCAGTGAACAAGCCTATTTATTTTATTGGGTCGTAAGCAACAGATGCTTAACATGTAATACCTTTGAGCTTTTTCTTCAAACACAAAGTGAATAAATTTCTGCACAATAAATCTGTTTTTCCTTCTTCAAATAAACATAAATAAAATCGTAAACATTAATAAAAAGGCATAGAAAATACATCAAAAATGTAAACTATGATGGAAAAATAAAATAAACAATAGATGTTTAAAGGTGATAATTTCATAGCTATAATGATAGAAAAAACCCAAAAAATTAAAAATCTTCTTTTTCCTCTATCAAAGATCGATAATGAATAAAAAATTATTAAACAAATAAAAGTGCAAAAAATCGTAGAAGAAGAAGACGAAGATGGAGATCGATTGCAAGAAACTCAGCAAAGAAAACATGAAATTTAAAATAAAAAAAATAAAAAAATAAAAGGTTAGAAGGGTTTGTGATTTCTTACCTTTGAGAGAGAAAGAGTGAAGAAGAAGCCGTTATCTTTGTCGGTGCCGTCGAAAACGATGTCAGAAACGCAAAGGGCAGAAGACGAAATCAGATCTGTTGGTCTGTGTGTCGTCGAACGCAGAGAGGAAGATGAGATCGAAGTGAGAAGAAGACGAAGAAGAATGGTTTGTCGGTGCCGTCGCAAACGATGTTGGTCTGTGTGTCGTCGAACGCAGAGAGGAAGTCGAGATCGAAGAGGACAGAAACGAAGAAGACGAAGTTTTCTTTCGTTCTGATTTATGATTTACGGGGAGGTAATTGTAAAATCCAAAAATTTATTTATTTAAAATCAAGACGCGATCTGGACCGTGGATCTTCCGAATATTGAACGGCTGTCTTCGTGAGTTGCGATATGAGCCGCAATATGTGTCGTAGGAACGTCACCCATATAGCGTGTATATAATGTTAAATTTTATAATCTCTACATAGTCTGCCCCAAGGACAAAACGTTGTCTACGGAATGCTATCCACGTATATATATTTAGGTAGACAAAATTGTATACAACGTTCTAGATAAAATTTGTCTTATATAGCTAAAATGTTTCAGAATGAACTGATTTTTTGTGAGGATAATCTCTATGATGAAGAGATCATCATCACAAAACTTTAGCCCATTCCAAAACTTCTAACCATGGAAAGTAATTACAAACTAACGGTAAAAAATGACTGTCCACAGTTCTTCAACTTATAAATTAGGGTTGGAAATTTCAGAATGTGTTGATATTTTGTGAGGATGATTTCATCACTATAGATATCATCCTCCAAAAAATTAGATAATTCCGAAACTTTTAACCCATATAGGACAAAACACTTTGTCTATGAAAGTGACCCTCTCTATATATATGGGAACGGATCAAGGGACGTACGTAAAAACAATATAACATTAATAAATTTTCAAAATATGGGTTAGAAGTTTCGAATTGAGCTGATTTTTTGTGATGATGATCTCTATGATGGGAAGATCATCCAAAAAACAAAAAAATCAGTCCAATCTGAAAACTTCTAACCCCATTAAAATTGATTTAGAATGTGGATCGTCGATTTTTTACCAATAATTTGTAAATCACTTTTGATCGATTTAGAAGTTTCAAATTGAATTGATTTTTTGTGAGAATGATCTTCTCATCAAAGTGACTATCCTCGCAAAAAATCAGCTCAATCCAAAACCTCTAATCCATATTTGAAAAAACCATTGTTTTTACATATGACCCATGAATCGCTCCCTATATATATATATATGGGTCTCATTCAATGGCTAACTTTTTGGCAAAACATGAGTTAGAAGTTTTGGAATGGGCTGATTTTTGGTGAGGATGATCTCTATAGTGAGGAGATCATCCTCACCAAAAATCAGCCCATTCTAAAACTTCTAACCCCGTCAAAAATAGTTTACAAAAAATGGACGGTCCACGATTTTTCAACTTGTAAACATGGGTTAGAAGTTTTGGAATGGGCTGATTTTTGGTGAGGATGATCTCCTCACCGTAGAGATCATCCTCACCAAAAATCAGCCCATTCCAAAACTTCTAACTCATGTTTTGAAAAATGTTTTGCCAAAAAGTCAGCCATTGAATGTGACCCTATATATATAGGGAGTGGTTTGGTAGTCCTAAAGTTTGCCAAATTTTGTGCCAAACATTTTTTGTAAATCACTTTTGATGGGATTAGAAGTTTTGGAATATGCTGATTTTTTGTGAGGATGATCTCTACGGTGAAGAGATCATCTTCACAAAAAATTAGCTCATTTTGAAACTTTTAAGCCTAGTTTACAAGTTGAAGAATCGTGGACCGTCTAATTTTTGTAAATCACTTTCGATGGGGTTAGAAGTTTTGGAATAGGCTGATATTTGGTGAGGATAATCTCCTGATCATAGAGATCATCCTCACAAAAAATCAGCTCATTCCAAAGCTTCTAACTCATATTTTGAAAAATGTTTGACACAATACTTACCAAACTTTAGGGCTGCTGAACTGCCCCATATATATATATATATAAAAAGAGTTTATATAAATACACCAACTTCTACTTATAAATACGTGTTTAATTTCAAAAGGATTGTTGTGTTCTAAGTAAAAGTTGGTGTGCCAAATAGAATTTCTCTATAAAAAAATATAGCCCCCTCCGATCATTTTTTCTTGCTTGATGAATCGTAAGCACGTATGTTTGATTGACCATTAGATTGATGATCTACAAATGCCAAATACGTAGACTACTTGGTGGGTACATGCAAAAGATCCCATCATCGGTCAGTCAATCTGAGTAGTATGATTTGATGTGGCGAGTGAGGGACCCACTAATTAATGGAAAACCAAAATGTTGGACTGACCATCACATCATATTCAATGCCATCTTGCCAGCCAAATGAGAATGATTCATGTTATGAATCAACTTTTCATTCTTTTAACATCCAAAAATAAATAAATAAATAAATAATAAAAATCGCTTTGCTATATAATAATGAAAAGTTAGTGTGGTAATGGAAATTCTTTATTTTGGATAAGTACAACTTTGAAGCGGATTGTCTCCTTCAAACTTTTAAAGAAAATCCAATTTTCAATGTGTATTTATTGCACTTTAAGGTGTGAAAATTGGAATCTGAGGGAATTTTGTTAAAATTTTTTTTTTTTAAGGGTATTTATTTTATACAAAATCCAATTTTCCAAGTCTATTTATTGCCTTTTAATGTGTGCCTTCGAGACACGAGTTAATAAGATCTACACTAATAATAATAATAATAATAATGATTAAGAGACAGAAGGTAATCCCAACTTCATAGATTCCAGATTCACCACTTGGAGGATGTTGCGTTTATTGAAGACTGCTCAAACATCGTGCAATTAGTTAATCTGGATTACGTGAAATCCGATTTTTTTATGCACAATTTTTTTCTTAAAAATATTCCCTTGTCTTAAAATTGAATCGTTATGAATGCCCACGGTTTTGGTATGCGGATGATGTGGCAAGGGAACAGACTCATGGGTCTTTTTTAATGGGTTAGATAGGAAAAAGATGTGTGATTTTATATTTTTGCCACGTTAGCTGTCTACCTAATCGTGTGCGTACATCATTATTCTTTAAAATTCCCAACATAAACTTTGACTTTGGCCTTCTTAAGAGATTGGTATAAAATGACTTAAATGCCTTCATCTCAATCTCCAAAACAACTCCCTCCATTTTTATTTCATAAATCATCATGTTTAACCTCTAGGATAAATTTTTTCTCCAACCCTCAAATGAATCCAGAGATCATATTTCCCCTTCAATCTTCAAGCCTTAAAGAGAAAGATAGGATTCTTGAAAAATAGAAGATAGATTTTTGAAAGAATATCAAATATTATCAATAAGAGTGAGGTTGAAGATGAGGTAAAATATATTAAAAATAAATTATAATAGAAATGGAAGTAGTGTATAAAAATCAGACTAAATTGTGGAGGGATACAAATTTATTATCATCGGGATCATTCATTCGTACCATCAACATAGATCTTGAGGCAGACACGTAGTAAGATTTGTATGTAATTCTATATAATTAAGGGAGAAGCCTCCCAAATTAAAATTCTTCCTTTTTAGATAATGATTTTCTAACTCACCTCTCACGAATTCCCCTACTAACTCTCTTGACGTGGCATGTGTAAGAATCATAGATTTATTTTCTTGGGATACACAATTGCACATGTTTATGGGGATGTGTATCCGAAAGAGAAAAATCTATGATTCTTGTACTTGCCATGTTAGGAGAGTTAGGGGGAGTCTGTCAAAGGTGACTTAGAAAATCAGGACTCTTTTAGAAATTCACAAATAGAAACTATTGGACAATATTGTTAGGGAGAAAAGTCAGGGAAAGTTTTTTAATGATGATTTTCTGACTCCCACGTGGCACAAACTCAAAATACTCTCCTGACCTTGCATGTCTTAGAATCGAATTCTTTACTCCTCAAGATACACAACTACACATATTTGTGGGGATGTGCATATGTGTATCTTGAGACAAAATCTATCGCTCTAGCACATGCCACGTCAGGAGAGTATTTTGAGTATGCCATGTGGGGGAGTTAAATTATCACGACTCAAAGTTTTTTCTCCCCCCTAATTTATTATGCCTGATTCCGACCAATGAACACAATACCATTGGGGAGAAAAGTCGAGGATAGTTATTTCTCTTCACGTAGCTTATTGTGCCCGATTCCGACCAATGAACACAATATCATCAGGGAGAAAAGTCGGGGATACTTCCCCCCACCACATGCTGACGGCTTGCTATGAGTGATGCCATGTCAAAGATCTTGATTTACCTAACTACACTTTCAAACATTTTAAAATATCTTGACCCCTCCAACGAAAGCCATTCCAACTCTTGAAAGATTGTCTTTTCTTTAAGTACCATATATCATTTATGCCACGTTGGCGATGTCAATATCGTACAAGTGTCTACATCATCACTAAATTATAACCATGGAATAATATTTTTTGAGATCTATGAAATATGAATTTATAGATAATTCAAAGTGAAGATCATCTGAAGATGAGATATTGTGGGTATTTATGAAAGAAAGACATCTAGAAATGAGAAAAATCATTTTTATTTTGTTTTTTTTTAAGAATTGGACAAAAAAATATTTTTCATCAAGATGAAAAAAAAAAAATTACTAAAACTTTTCTAACCTCAACTCGTGGATGAAAATCTCCATTAATAAGATGTTTGACATGAGAGGAAAAAAAATACAAATTTCCTAAACAACAATACTGACATTACATGGATAAGTACAATTTTTTATAAGATATTTAAAAACACATCTTTGTAAAATTGATGACATTCAATATACCCTCTTGCAAAATGCAAGATTAGGTAATGCTCGTAGGTTGTGAGTTTGATGTCCAATATAAATCTTAATTTCTCAGGAATCATCCGTAAAGGTGCACCCTCACTTGGTGCGTGTGATGTGCGGGCATTGCACGTGTTCCGACCTAGTCCTTGAATAAGATGATCGTCTATGATTCCAAGGATCGGTTAATCTAGTAATTTGGGTATTTAAAGAAAATTTGAAAAAAATTAAAATTCCACGGTTAAACCATCAAGAATGTTCAATTCTATGATTTGACGTTGGGACCCATTAAATGCAAAACCAAAACGCTGGACTAACCTACTTATAAATGTCAAAAACACAAATGTGAAACGTTATTGTTAAAATTATTTTTTTAATTATTAATATAAATAAATAAAAAAATTGGACAATTATCTCATAAATACAGAGATTGATGTCATGATCCACGTCACCACATTTGAAAATTTAAATGATCCACTGATGAAAGGCCACGAAGCCCTCTAAAAAGCATTTGTGGTCGGAAAATGCTACACCGATTTCCTCCCCACAGCACCCTACGGTATGCACAGAGCCATAGATGCTTTTCCTTGAGATTCAAATTTGTACACTCGAGGTCAAAGATTCTTTCACAAACAGTGCCATTGAAAGTGTTGTAGGATGTGTCATCTAATGTGGGAAAGATTTCATAAGGAAAAGAGGCCTTTGATTATTTTATTTTTTAACCTTGAAATTTCAATGCGGTGGGAATTGAGATTTAATTAAAGATTTTTTTGATTTCTTTGAAACTATCAATTTCTTATAAGAGATCTTAATTAACATGTTTTTCTTTAAAGTTTAAATTTCAAATAAGAATCTATTAAAAAGTTAATTTTTTAAGGAGGGGAGGGAGGAGAATGTTTAACATGGAGCAAGGATTCATCAATAAGTGGGGATCGGGGTTCCACTATGGTTTTAAAAACTCGGTTTCACATCTTGTCTCGTCCATACAAGATATTGAGTCATCTCAAACGAGTTTTCCAATATGGTTGAGATGTCTTATTCAACAATTGGAAAAATAAATGTGGGGTTTTAAATCTCATCTGATACATTGACTTGTCTGTCCGTCTCGTCCATACCTGATATCGAGACGACTGGGATAATACATCTTGGTCTAGGACAACTTTTTAAACCATTGATTCCACCATTAAAGTCTTTATTTGTGTCATTCTTTAATTCTAAGCTATGGTCCTTCATATAAAAAAAGAAAAGAAGAAAAGAAATGGGGTGAAATTTTCATGATAACATTTGAGAAAAAATATTTGGGGGCCTTGTCTAATGGTGAGACTTTAGGAAATTGCCTAAGTGGCCTTATGCTTCAACCAACCCTGTCTATGTAGCATGACTCTTCTAGTCAGATTGTTAAAACAAAGTTGCTAGGCAAGATGTAGGAACTATAAACTTTTTACATAATATAATAATGAGTGACGATCCAAAACAATGTCTTGTTCCTGTAGCAAAATATGGTGTCTATGTGGCACATTTTTTACTTAAAGTAAAAAACATCAAACTGCGTGCAATTAATGAAGAAAATAATGTTGTCAAGAACTCCCACAACAATAATATAAAAAATGTCTCAAAAACAATAACAAGCAAAATATCTTTGAGAGAAATTACTTGAAGCAAGAGAAAATTAGGAAAAACAACCACAATACAAAGAGTTGCGTGCACAGGCAATCCGACTAGAAAATTATCACTATCAATCATGGAGAAAATTACAAGTTTGAGTTTATAGTAGGGTACTTGACAATGAGTCAGATAATACCTATCTACTCCACTCATCCGACCCAAATAAATCAAATATGGACAATATTTTTCTACCCAATTAAGAATTCGGGTAATATTACCCCGATACTCATTTACCTAAAAGTTTTGTAGGGTCGAGTATGAATATACATATCCTACCCGATTACTCGTTATCCGACAACAGAAGCATAATTTCATATTCTATATATAAATATATGTAAATAATTAATTTTTTATTATATATTTTTTGTTAATAAAGTAAAAATAAAAATAAAAATAAAAATAAAAAAAAATTTTAGACAAGATTAAAAATTTGGGTGACCCAAGAATCGGGTATGGATATCTACTTAAAACTAGGGTAAAAATTTGGATTCAGGCATTATTCTAAAATTTAGGTATGGGTGTGTATATTTCAATTCGGGCACGGAATCGGTAGAAGTCTTACCCGACCCACACTTGACCCGTTATCAGCCCTAGTTTATAGAGAATGCCTTACAATGGAGAGAAAATTAAGAAGAACCTTCCATACCAACACATGTTATCAAACACACTACCTTCTTGCTTCAACTTTGTTCCCACAAGCTTGTAGATCAAAGCCCTCTCAAAGAGTTTCAACAATGTCCATGTATTTGAGACAAAGAAAATCCCCCACTAAGAAAACCCTCATTCAATCTTAAAAACCCTCTTAGAAAACTCTCTAGGAACACACATTGTAGAGATCAAACCCATAAAAGGCTCTATCTAGAAAAATACAAAAACACCAAAAAGCCCCCCAAATGTCTAGGACTAAAATGCCCTTAAGGTGATTGATTTGATTACTATCCCAACAAAAGGCGTAATTAGGAGTCCAACTTGTTTTAAACTCCTACCAAAACATACCACGTAGACGCCATTCATATTCTATCGGAACAGGAACACCATTTTGGATACTGATTCATGTAATAATTTGATATTTTCATTCGAAAATAATATTTAAATGAAATAGATCATGACTTTATTTTCCTGGTCACTGCACCTCTATCTTCAAGTCTTAAAAGTTAGATAGGATTTTTTTGAAGAGATTTTTGGCTAGAAAGTAAAGGATATTCTGAAATCAAAAAAAAAAAAAAACAAAAAGGTTGAAGATGAAGTAGAATTGCTTAAAAATAAATTATAATAGAGGTTGAAGCAGTGTTTCAAAATCAGTTCCAATTGCTGGTTTGTTTGTGTTTCATTGGATTTTGTAATAAAATTGGTTCAATGAATGAATCATCAATTCTTTTGAACTTCAAATTGCATTAAAATAAATAAAGTTAATTTAGTAAAACAGTGTACACATTTATTTATTTTTAGTAACTACAAACTATTTTTAGTAACTACAAACTACTACAACAAGATTGAATCAAGATCCAATGGTGGTTGGTCTGACTAATTTGAAAAAAATTCGGTGCAACCATCAATTTGATTTTAAAACATTAGGTTGAAGTTACACCATTTTCGGCCTAGCATTGGAAACAGATTAGGGTTGGTATAACACAAAATTCATTAATGGAATGCTCTGAAACCAACAACAACAACAACAACAAACAAAGCCTTCTAGCCATAGATTTGTTGTCTGTACCCCATGGTAAGAAAGCTCCAGTAGCCCATGTTTTAATTGTGAACTTCATAGGGAGATCAAAATGCTCAAACCCACAATCACACCATGTATCTTTTATTCAAATAAAAGCTATGTTTTCATAAACTTACATTCATGTTGAGCATAATGAAAAGGATAAATACGTCCGTAAAGTACACATATAAACAAGACAATCAAAATAGTGCACATTGCTCTATTCTCGGTTATTCCAATAACTAGAATCTGGATTGTAGGGGTAGAGATCTTTGGCCGACGTGGAAGACCCACTCCATGGACCATCTAACATACTCTGGGTCTGACTCTCACTCTGGATCTGACTCTCATTTGTGCTCGGATTTTGGTATTGCTGAAAAGGGTTCCTGAAGGCCTCAAATTTCAACTCATCCCTAGACATACTCAGATCAGAAACTAACTCTTGAACAATTGTTCTACCTTCGAGCATGCTCACCACCGCAGACATTGTAGGCCTAAGTATCGAAGATGCGTTAGTGCATAAGAAAGCCACATTAATCATCCTCAGGACCTCTTCCTTGTTGAATTCAGTTCCCAACCTTGGATCCACCAACTCCATTAAATTTCCTTTCTCCTTGAGAACCAATGCCTAAAATGGCCTCCCAAAAAAAAAAATTTATTTGAGGAAAACGAAAAAGGTGGTAAAGGAGTTGCTTATCAGGAAATCAAGTCCAATCATATAAAGCTCATTAACTATAAGCAAAAAATAATATAACAGTAGGATTATAGATCTAAATTACCCAATCGAGAAGATAAATGCCATCTTCTTTTGATGTAGGACTTGTATTGCTCCTCCCACTGACAATTTCCATGGTGACAACTCCAAAACTGTAGACGTCTGCTTTGTCAGTTAGGTAACCTCTTAAGGCATACTCTGGTGCCATATATCCACTGAAAAAAATCAAGATTATCACATATTACAATTGGTGTGCATGAGTTCAGACCTAGTCATAATAGTTGTAATATGCGTACCTCTACCAATCAAATTATTATTGTCACTTACTCGTATATTTACAGAGGGAACATTTATACTACTTAACCAGTAACACTGAGTTATTATGCTTGCCTTTATTGAAAAATCAATTATGATTTTGCACAATGGATCAAAGTTCCATAAATGTGGAGAGATTTGAGAATGAAGCCCATAGATATGAAATATATATAAGGGAATGCTAATGTCCAAGACTTCATAGGGATGTTGGCATTCTCCGCTATATTTACTTTTCAATAATACCCTCCTCCATTTTATCTTTTTTAGTGGAAAAGATAAGGGTATATATACTGGTATATTTTACATAATAAATGCCTTTGTTATGTTGGCATTGATTGTCAAAGCATTAATTTATTGCAAATAAGGTATTGAAATCCAATGACTAAAATGTCCTTAGTATTTGTTAGGTAATACATGCATTTATAATGTAAAAGACCAACATACCTTTGTCTTTTTTACTAAAAGACAAAAAGAATAGGGGTAATATTGGAAATTGAATATGGTGGATAATGCTAATGTCCCCATGAGATCTTGGACGTTAGCATTTCTCATATATATATATATATATATATATAGAGAGAGAGAGAGAGAGAGAGAGAGCTGCAACATCAAAAAAGCCCATATTCGATGGTCCAAGGCCATCGAATTTCATAAAATTTGATGACTGAAGGATCGAATTTCTTTTTTCGTCGTGTCGAAACCATCAAAATAATGATAGATGGGAGAAATTCGATGGCTCTACACCGTCGAATATGGCGAACATCAAGAATTTCGACAGCCATGGACCATCGAAATTCGATTTCTAAAATTCGTGGGCCTTGGCCCATCAACTTTTCTTGTCAAAATTTCCAGTTTTGATGTAGTGCACTATCTCTTTTTAGGTAGAACATAAAATTATGAAAAAAAAAAATTACTAGAAGAGTCTTTGAGGTAGAGGAATAAAAATAAATAATAGAAGTCAGAATATATTAAGAGCAATATAAGCATGATGCCTCACAGAGTTCCAGCAATTCGAGTGCTGATATGGGTGTTATCCTCTTCATCAAGTTTGGCCAAACCAAAGTCAGATATCTTGGGTTCAAGATCCTTATCAAGCAGGACATTAGTAGCCTTGATGTCTCTGTGAACAATCTTCAGTGTCGATTCTTCGTGGAGATAGGCTAGACCTCTTGCTATACCAACACAAATCTTGTGTCTGGTCAGCCAGTCCAACTTCAGTTGATATTCTTCTGAACCTTTAGATCATCAACTCCACAAAAATTAAAGATTTCAATCTAAACAATATTACCTATCCTACTAGACGGAACAAATTATTGAAAAGCAAATGAAGCTGCACTTACCAAACAAAGCACGGGCTAGACTGTTATTTTCCATGTATTCATATATTAGCAATAGTTGTCTTCCTTCGATACAACATCCATAAAGCCTTACAAGATTGGGATGTTGAAGAGCAGAAATCATTCCAATTTCATTAACAAATTCACGGTTACCTTGCTTTGATTTAGAAGAAAGCTGTTTCACTGCAATTATAGTACCATCTAATAGATGACCCTGCATTTAAGTAAGAATGCAAAGTTTCAATTATATAACCATAATAGGGATGACATGCATATATTTGGATCAACAGTGATAGATGGGGGTTCAAGAAAAATGATTCCTATATACAATACCTTGTAAACTGGCCCAAAACCCCCTTCTCCAATCTTGTTTTCAATATCAAAGTTGTTTGTGGCAGCTTTAATTTGTCTTAGTGTGAAGGAACCAGTTTGTAGGTCTAGACCTCTCAGATCTGTCCAGAAAGATATGTTAGAAAAGGTGTGCATCCTGAAGTTCAGACATTCATTGTTTCATTTTTCACATGGTGATACGTAGTCCTGCTGTCCAAAGCATGGTTTTTAAATTCATTTGACGTCTCGTCTCGTTCATGAACAAGAATGAGTTGTCTCAGACGAGATTTCCAATATGTTTTCGTCTTTTTTAACTATACAACAAATGAACCATGGTTTTAAATCTCGTCTGATATGTTTGACTTGTCTATCCGTCTCATTGGTGGACGATACCAAGACATATCATACGGGTCGTCTCAGTCTCGAACGAGATTGAAAACCATGATCCAAAGACATGTTAATAGAGACATGAATTAATATTAAAAGTAGACCATCAATAAGTGTAAGGTGAATTCAAAATAGATCTTTGAAAGGAGAAAAAATTCTTGCCTATTTCTTTTTGGTTGTTTTACCAAAATGGGAGGGTATATTTTTCTAAATTATCTTCCCTGGCAGACATTTTAAAAATATTTGTCAAAAAGTTCATATACCCACTTTGGTGTTTAATTTTTACCAAAAATGGGTATCTGTTGTTCAGTCATGATTTTTTTAGTTTAACACTCTTACCTTTTTGGAGAAAAATAAGTTCATTTTTAAGAAATCCAAAACAAAGGTATAAAGTAAATTAAGTAAAAGACCATACAGCAGATACCTATCCTGGTAAAGAAAAACCAAATCATTCATGCCCATTTCTGTAATTTCCCTTCGTTTTTAAATTTTTTTTTAAGTGGGTTATTATTTATTTTTTTCCCTTTAGTAGGAGGATTAAGTAATTCATTTGGAAGATTTCCCACCTTCGTCAATTGTGCTCTTTCGTCCAAGGCATCCTTTCCACCAAAGAGTACCAATAATCACAAAAATAGCGCATGAAACTGAAGCCACAACAATTCCAACCACAGCAGCTGTAGACAACTTTGAAGGAGGATCGAAAACTGCACTTATCCCCAATTATTAGACAGAAATACATCCATTGATACACTAAAAAATGCATAGACCAAGAATTGTCAGAACTTAAGTCCACTTGGCTGATTTAAAAGAGAAATTTGAAGACTATGCATCAATAAAATATAATTCAATTAGTTCAAATCAACAAAACAAAATCACTTTCATGTCAGATTTCTTTTCTTTTGTACTTACTCATTCTTAATTGTTATATTAGACTTTGACATATTTATATGAAATATACCAAAATATTTCTATTTTCACAAGGTTCGACACAAAATTTAACCATCATTTTCCTTTTGTACATATTCCGGAGTGTTCATTTTGCAAAATAGTTCAATGAATGGTAAATTTCGATTGAAATAATCAAATTTACTTAAAATAAAATTTTCATGCAAGAATATTCCAGTCGAATCATTTAAATGACATTATTATTCTCATTTCTATGTAGAATATTGTTGTTTTGTCAAGCTCTCAAATACCAATGCTAATGCAAAGTGAATCATTATTAATCTTTATTTTCACTCCACATGGTTGTTTACCGCAGTATGATGGCCTATAGGTGTGTTTTCATGTCAGTTTTTATATTACCTAAAGTAATATAGCATTTCCATTATTTCTGTGAAAACTGTATTTATTTCTATGCTAGTCAAAATGTTTATAAAAAAAACATCTCAATTTACAAGCTGACTTAAATATATACCGAAACCAAAATTTATGACCTTGTTCTTAATGTTTTCATATTTAAGAAATTAGCGAATGTAATTTACACCTTTAATTTGGAATTATCATTTGTCAGACATTTTTGTTACAGACACAATCAAGAACCTGCATGATATAAAAAATATGGCAAAGAAATGTTTTTCAAGTATATTCGATTGGGTTTGCCATCGCTGAAATTTTGGTCAGAGAAATAGGGAACAACAATCTAGAAAGAGATATAATCCAATAAAGATTTATGACTAAAAAGTGGTACATCTAAAGGTATTTAATATATATTCTAAGCGTTAAGGGCAAGTTTACTTGGTTTTCTAAAATACCTTTTTTATATTACGAGTAAAATTTCTTTTATATTACGCTGTCAATCCCAAGCTTAGATAAAGAGTGAGAGGAAGACAAACATAACATGGATTTAGGTAGTGAGACAGGATATCAACATACTTGGATTAATGTAAGACATGGCTTTAGAAGGAATGAAGAACAAGATTCACTTAGTCGATCCCAAATTTTTGGAATAACGCTCTAATATTGATGATGATGATGATGATAACGGATATGATATTTTAGCATAGCAAAAGTATGGTATGGAAAAAATAAGGAATATTTTTTGGTATAAAGGGGTCTATTATATGTTTTTATTAAAAATTTTATCTTTCTTCCAAGCAAATTATATCACGAAGATGACCGGACGACACATGGATGTAGAGTTCATGTTGTAGATTAGATTTTAAAAAAATTAAATTTTCCCCTAATCTAAGACTTTGGAAATGGACGGCCACTGAATTCTCAAATTCAAAGTTTAAAAGTAATCTAAGCCTGTGGTGTCCGATCATGTTTTTGGGTCTACATAACCCTTGAAGAAGAAAGAGGAGAGAGTTGCAGTAGAGAGAAGATGAGGAAGAAGAAAAATATGGCGTGCCGTTAAAAAAATTTAATTTTAGTTTAAAATCCACAACACGGAATGCCCTAAAATTTTTGTGGCATGCCAATATAACTCGTGTTTCTTCCATCATTTTAAATTATATGTCCATTCACTTTATTTTCTCCAAAAATTCCACAATTTGCATTCTTGAAATATAGGTGAATTAATTATCAACAAGAATCAAGAAAAGATTGAATTCATATAATTTAAATTTATTTGTTCAATGATAAGAAATGCCTGATATAAACATCATTGCTCACACTACCTTATATAAGCATTAATGAAGCTTAATTAATATTAAAAAAAAAAAAAAACATTTGACGACTTACTAGATTTCACAGAAATAGCTGATACAAGAGGACCATACGTTCCTCTAACAGGGATCCCTGTTGTTCCTTTCCCAGCCCAATAGAATCGGATCTCTAGTGTCCCACTAGTATTCACAACTGCAGTAAAATTTTTAATTGTTTCCTTACCAATACCACCTGCTTCATCCACGATATTGAAATCCTTCAGTTCTTGATTCCCCTGCAATAAATTAATCTAAAATTAAATCAGCTGACATTTATATACTAATTATGAACACATAATTTCATTAATCACCTGAATGTAAACATCAAATAAGCGCCTTCCGAAACTACTATAATTGTCATTTGTAAACATTATCTCCGCAAAGTGAAGATACACGGTGTAGTTCCCATTTTCCAAACAAAATCCAAAATACGTTAGAGAAAGGGGTGAAAGGCGGGCTTTCGTGTATAATTGATTGTTTTTCATCGAGAGGATGGTTTTATTTTCTCCTGTATAGCTGCTTTCGCCATTAATATCCAAGAAGTTTCCAGTGCTGCTAAATGCCCAATTAGATTGACTTTGGAAAAACTTTGAAGGAGAAGCATTGTCTTCATCTCCATCATATTTCATTTTTCCATCATCAAATTTTGCTCCTCCACAATTTATATGAAATGAATACCGCTCTGGCACAAAAAGAAGTAACATATTAATGCTCTAAATAGGAAACTTAATTTTGATCATAGGCCCGTATTAATGCTCTAAATAAGAAACTTAATTTTGATAATAGGCCCCTCGAATTGGTCTAATCCTTCTCTTTCATTTAGTTTTAGGGTCTGTATGATTGCACGTGGAAAATGGACGTGAAAATGATTTTCCCAGCTCTTAATGTTATTCTTTCACAATTAACCCAATCCCCCAAAACTAAAAAAAACCAACACTCTTCTCAACATTTTCCTTGGTGCAATCAAAGAACGGAATTCATTTTTCCATGATCGTCTACTTAAGGAATTCATATACAACATGTTGTGCACGTGACATTCATAAATGATATTACTTACGATATTTTTCTTTGTTTTTTCAAATGTTAATTAATAGAAAGAAATGCTAGATGGGTGTTGATAAAAAAAAAAAAAAAGAAATACAAAATTAATAATTACTTCTTTTCACATAGTATAGAAATAACAAATGAACTTAAAAGGGTTTTTTTTTTTTTTGCTAAGTTAGATTATATTAGAAGGGAAGAAAAATGGGGAATCCCTAATTTACAGCTCGGACGGATGGTAGACCCATCCTATCCCCTACAAAAGGTTGGTTATTGGAATTCTAGATTAAAATAAAATGGTATGGTTAATGATGGTTACTAATACAAAGAAAGATAAGCTTTTAAAAATTGAGAAGGAAAAAAAAAACTTTCTCATTCCAAAAAATCAGACTTACTCTTTCGGCAGCGGTTCAAGCATGGAGCAACTTCACTTCTCAATCAATAGAAGGTCACGGGCATGTTAGCATTAAGAGATTAGATTGAATGCATTTGTATTTGATAAATAAATTAATGGAGTAAATTGGTGATTATGTACAAACTTTATGATGTAAATTTTAAAAAAATGAAGAAGATATTAGTGACTTACAAGTTGTTCCCTGGAGAAGAGCTTTTAAAAAGGTTTCTGAAGAAAATAATACAATGTGAAAAGTATAGTATTAGAAAGAAAATATTTAATCATATTATGCTAGAATTATAAAAAAGCCAAAATTGAACAAAAGTATTCGTACAAGTTATTTAGCTGACATCCAGATTCCCCTGAGCTTCCTGCTAAGTAGTTGGTGTAGGAAAGATCACTGTATGTCGACAATGAAATATGAAAAAAAATCATCTTCTTGACTAAAATAGTAAATTTTTGTTATATAAGATAAGTCAATATTTTCTTTTTGAATTCAGCATCCATAAAAGCAAAGCTATTATCAACAAGGGATCTAGGATGGAGAACAAAAATCCTCTGAGAATAGGATCTCGCTCCTTTGCGGAAGTAGTGGCCAGATCAAAAGACAACACAGAGGGAAATCCTCCTTCGAAGGATGATTCTTTTTTGAGATCTCTAAAGAAGCCATCGCTTTGGCTTGGAGAACCTTCTATCTCATTCTCGGATGAAGATGTGAAGGCTGGATTGGAGAAATTTAAGTTTGCTCTAGTAGCAAAGTTTGCCAAGACAAAAAATGGAGGAAAGCAATTTCATCCAAGGGTGGAAAGTATAAGAAAGTTAGTTCGATCATGGAAGCTTGCTGGGATTTGTGAAGCTTTAACACTGGATTTTCGTCACATTCTCCTTAACTTTTCTATCAAATCAGATATGATTTCGATATGGTTAAATCAGAGGATTTCGATCAATGGCTATGTGATGAGATTTTTTAACTGGACTCCTCTCTTCCCTCCTTCGGAAAGGGATGCTGCCTCCATTTCGACTTGGATTTCTTTTCCGAACATTCCATTTTTTTGCTACGAGGATGCAAACCTTTGAAGCTTAGCCTCGGTGGTTGGAGGAGTCTTGGCAATTGATAGGGCAACCAGTCATGGCACCCGTCTTAATGGGGTAAGAGTTTGCGTACTCTTAGATCTACTCAAAGATAATCGAAGTAGGATCAATCATGGGCAGCATAGTTTGTGGCAACAAATATCTTATGAGTCAATCCCTCTTTACTGTACCAATTGCTTGAAGCTTGCTCATCAGGATAAAAACTGCAAGCTCAAAGGACCTATCAAAGCAATTGTCCCAGGATCAAAGGTAGTGGAGAAGCAAATTTTGACAAATGTAGGAAAGGAATACAGAGAGAAATCAAAGAAAATTGGATCTAGTGTTTTCAAATCCAATAGGCCATTGGTTATTCATGATGGTCCAAAACAGAAGGAGAATGATCAGCCCGTTAATGACAAAGGAAAAGGTCCTGCAATTACCCAGTCTTCGATTGAGGAAGATAGTGATATGGCAGCCACTAATGTTGATGTGGAGAGGTGAGACTTCAAAATCCAAAGTGGCATGTGATGTGGCAGCTGAAGTGGAACCGTTAGAGCAAACATATTTTGAATTTCAAATTCAAAAAGATCTGATTCCTGCTTCTGAGTTGATCCCCACGCCTAGTCCAATGTTTCCGATATTGGGGATCTTGTTGGAGCCAAACAAGGAAACCGCCTTGGATCCTATCGTGGAGAATCGCCAACTTGAAGAAGGAGAGATTCTCGAGCAAGATTTGGGGGAATCTTCTCCGCTAGAACGATCCACTCCCAGATATGGCTCCTTATCGTCTTTAATGGAAAGAACACAGGTAGCATCGAAGATGTTGAGTAATGGATCCCAGCCGTTGAACTTAGAAATCCAACTTCTTCCTAATGATGCAGTTGATGATGAAGTGTCAGAAGAGAATGAAGATGAATTCTGGACTAGCAATCCTAAAGAGCTTGATTATTCTTCTGATCTTGGAAGTGATAGAGTCAAGACATTAAGAATTCGAAGACGTCAATCGTGGCTAATTTGGGTCCTCCTAAAAGGACTAGATCGAAGAAAAATATCTAAACAATTGTTTTTTAAATGTCAGCTCTAATCTAGAATATTAGAGGAATCCAAAATTTCTCTTCCTTTTTAAGACTTAAAAATTTGATGAAACAGTTAAACCCTTTTCTCCTGCCTATGCTAGAACCTATGTCAAGAAAAGATGCAAACTTTGAGAGGATGCAATTAATTCTTAAATCTGGGGCTGCGATTTCAAATGTTGTCGTTAATAACCATGGGTCAATTTGGGTATTTTGGTTCGGAAACCCTTTGAACTTTAGAATGTTGCATCAATCGCCTCAATATATCCTTATTGAAGCCATAGTGGAATAGAAACAGGTCGTTTTTTGTATTTTTAGAGCTTCATGGTTATCTCAAGAGCGTCGGGATCTTTGGTATGAATTCAAAGGTTCGCTAAATGCCAAAGGTAATTTAATAATTGTGGGGGACTTCAATATCGTCTTATATCCTGATGAAAGAAGGGTGGGAAGTATCCAAACCGTGCTTCAATGGAGGACTTAGGAGACTTGATTGGAGCACTGAACTTAGTTGATACTGGCTTCTCTGGAAATAAATTCACATGGTGTAATAATTAGAAAGAGAGTTATCGTATTTAGGGTAGATTGGATAGAGCCTTAGTTTCTTCATCCTGGGCTTTAGAATTGGGCTCGCCTATTGTTTCTCATCTGCCTAGACTGTCATCCAATCACAACCCTCTTCATGTTCAGCTATTTAAATCTTTATTGGGGCCCAAACAATATAGATTCTTGGATTTCTGGACTGAGAGGGATGACTTCTTACAAATTGTGAGGAACTCTTGGGTTTCTAGGGCGGAAAGGTCTCCTTTGTATCGGATCTTTTCAACACTCAAAAGATTGAAAATTGTTTTAAATGTTTGGAACAAGGAGGTTGTGGGTAATGTTTAAATGAAACTGAAGGAAGTAGAAAACAAAGTCCAAGAATATGAAAACTTACTTGCTACTCAAAGTTGGGATCAAAACCTATATATGGAGTGTTAAAAATCCAAGATGGAGTATGCTACATGGGCAAGCAACAAGGAGTCTTTTTGGAAGCAGAAGTCTAGAGTCTCTTGGCTCCAGAAAGGTGATAGGAATACAAAATTCTTTCACATGTCTACTAAGATTCGAACAATGAGAAACTCGATTAAAAGAATTAGAAAACCTGATGGGACAGTTATTGAAGATCCAAAACTTGGTGATTCCAAGGTAATTTATCATATTTCTTTTTGATCTTATTTATTTATTTTTATTTTTTTGTTATGTTTTGACCCCATCAAGAATCTATCAAGAACTCATCAAGAATCTCCTACCTCATCAAGAAACCCACCAAATCCTTCCTAAACCATAAACACCTATATCATTAAACTCTTCTCCAAATCTACCCTATTTTATTTTACCCAACCTTATTTCATACCCCTAAACCTAACTACATCAACACCCTATTGCAAAATATTTTAATTACAAAATTTTGTATTTAATACCCAATGGGCCTTTGTTGAAACCTTTCACAATGGCCAATAAAACCTTTTCTTGAAACCTCCTTTCCCTCAGTCCTTAATCATTTTCTTTATTTAAAAACTTAAATCCATCCCTAACCAAAATAGAAAAACATCATAACAAAATAATAAACCTTTATAGTAATCCTATAGTTATCTAAATCCTTAATCCAAACCCAAAACTAGATCCCTTACCCCTTATTTCATCTTCTTCATTCCCCGTCTTGCATCAGAAACCTAATTTTATCTTCTACTTTTTTCAATCTTCTTCTTTTCTCATTTTTCATTTCTTTCCCCTCTTTCCTAATCCAACCCTAACTTCAACATCTCTTAACCTTCAATTCAAACTAGAAAATATGCTACCTAAACCAACAAAAAACAATGCATGAAGAATGATGAAGAGAAAGCACCAAGAGAAGAAACTTGTTATTACCATTTTACAATATTCATTTTGCTTCACAATTGGATTTTCCTTAACTAAGATTGAGTTTATTAGAAAACTGTAATGGTAAGATAAACGTTAAGCATTCATGAAGAACTTACTAGTTTTTCTGCTTCATCCAATCTTGCACAGTTCCATTCAGCGAATTTTGAGTCAAGTACCTAATCAATGCTCTCTCATTAATTCAGTTCGTTGACTTGTTATCTATACCACACTAGCATTGGAAACAGCTAATACTAAAAAATTTCGTAAGAAAAATTTGATAATTAGATCACTTACACAAACTCTAAACGCAGATTTTTAAAGCTGTCTGGAATTTGTCCTACTAGCTTATTAAAGCTGAGGTCTCTGCAAAAAACACAACACCAGAAGAGAGAGAAGGAAAATGTTGCATCCTAGATGTTAACAATCATGCTACTTACTTCCTATATGTTATTTTGAGCTAGAATAACACATCTTAGATCTGTGATCATCTATTCATTCTTTAGGAGTCAACTTGGTCATTTTGAAATAGTTTATTACTTTACCATGTATTCACCTTATTCCTTGAACCCCAATGAATCAATATCCAGTTTAAGATTTGCTCAATATATATTAAATGCTTGATTTATTTGTTCATATGAGTGGAGAAAATGAGCTGTCCTAAATTTCAAATGGGTTGGGATATGTAGAGTCGTGAAAGTGAACTCATATGTTCAAACACAATCTCAACCATATATGTGAGATTCAATGGTTGAGATTTATCTTAGAGATCTGTAATTTATTCTTGGGATACATCTTTTATCCCAACCGTTGGATCTCACATATACACGACTGGGATTGTGTGTGAACATATGAGTTCACTTCTCATGAGTCCACGGGTCCTGATCCTTTTCAAATATCTTAAACTAAGTGTTCAAACTCAATTTGGATAAGTTATGAAAATGATGTAGGATAAGCTGTAAAAGACTATATGGAACGACATGATCAAAAGAAGATGGCTTGAAAGGCTAAGCACACACCTTAGCTTCAAACAAACATAACTTTGCAACCGTAAATCAATACAACTACTATTATACCAGTTTGGAAAGCTTATGACTAGCTCTACGACATGGACAACAACCTTGTGTTGTTAGGCACATTTTAGGATCACAAAAAAAAAATACTATAATAGATGTCAAAACAGACTTTTTGGGTTACACTTTCTGTTTTAGTAATTTTCATTTTAGCATATTTTGGGATATTTTGTGGTATTTTGGGTATGAAATTGTTTTAGAAGATCATTATTAGGTATTTCAAGGTTAATAATGACATTTTATTCGAATTAGAATTTTTTACTAGTTTGGCAAGTTTACTATGTCGACTTTAAGTTTTTCTAGATATTTTGGATACGTACAATTGTAGTAGAAGTGGAGTCAAAGAGTGCTGATTTTGTAACTCAACCTGACAAGGTAACTTAAAAACTCATTGACGTGGCAGGTGCAAGAACCGTAGATTTTTTTCCTTGTAGATTCAAGGTTCTTATCATAATAGAAAGATGGTGATCTTCCCCTTCGTTTCCCCATCATTAGAGTATGAGTTTTTCTTGCATTGTACTAAGGTGTATGAAGACATACCAAATCATATTTTATGTTAATTAGGATTAGATCATCTAGTTAAGGTACTAAGGTGTACGTAGTTAGGGTAATTATGTAACTATAGATACCCACTTTCTCTATTTAATACTATCTCACTAGAGATCAATTGTATTAGATATTTACATCATCTTCAATTCTATCAACAATGATTCAATAGTGTTAGGAAACTTCATGCCTCACAATGAACTGAATCAAATATGCACT
This sequence comes from Akebia trifoliata, assembly GCF_017979445.1. NCBI lineage: Eukaryota > Viridiplantae > Streptophyta > Magnoliopsida > Ranunculales > Lardizabalaceae > Akebia > Akebia trifoliata. Next base: position 36,680 of record NW_028237290.1, read on the forward strand.
AGTCATTTATGCAAGACTATGAATCTTGGCCTTGGATAATGTAATGCCCTGACCCAAATTATGGGTCCAAGTGAACCCTATTCTTTAGTTAGTTATCTTTTTAACTATCATAAGTGTGTGGCATCCATTATTTCATTTTGGAGGGATCCAGCATAGCCAACATGTGGAGGGCATTACTAAGGAAAACAGAACTAGTATAATTCCCTTTGGATTGAGGGGTAATTAATCAAGGGCATGTAAGTATTTTACACCTTAGGTGGTTGCTCTTCCTCGGGCCACACAATTGGGACATCCCACACTTGCAAATGAAAGCTTAGTATTTTCCGAAAAAGAAAAAACCTATTTGAAAATGATCTTTCAAAATAATAACAATAATAAGATAATAAATGGTTCAAAACCTTGGGGTAATTAAAAAATTTCCCAAACCAACACGATCATCTTCTTGAATCTTCTATAGGTATCAGATTGAAAAAATCTCAAAGATTTGAAATGGTACGTGAAGCATAGGGTCCAATTAGACTAAATATTCTTCATCACCTAGGTTTTCAGATTATGAGTTAGACTATGGGTATCGGTCTCCAAAATCTAGTTTGTGATAGATAAGCATATCAACATCTAGTACAGAAATCTTTAAAAATCATAATTGAAGCAAAAAAGGATCGCCTATACTTACAACATTTTCAGGTTTGCCATACCCCCAAGATAATCCGGTATCACTCCAGTAATATTACAATTCCTCAATATTCTGCAACCCAACCCAATCCAATTCATGTCAATTTAAATTGTTTTAACACTTTATAATCATGAGACACATAAGAAGCATTTAACTCACAGTGTCTTCATTTTTGTCAAGTTATTTAGTGGTGGGAAGTTTGTTAGATTTATGTCACTGATCCTCCTTTACATAGAAATTCCACCAAGTTTTAATCAAAGATCACCAAAAAAAACACAAATTCACAAAACATTAAAAGAAGATGAAATAAGGGAGGGTTTACTCACAAGTTAGTTAATTTTGTCAAAAGAGAAATACCAGAAGGAATGGGACCTTCAAAACCGCTTGCCATTATCTCTCTGCCATTAACGAAATTCAATGACATGCATCACAAGTTATTGAAAATATGGGATTTTTAAGACTGAAAGGCACTCAAAAATGTTGATTAAAACTCTTACAATCTATCAAGCTTTGTCCAGTTCTGAATAAAATCAGGTAGCCTTCCAGTGAAGTGATTATCATTTATCCGACTGTATAATAGTAACATAGATAATATTGAAGGATATTTACAAAAAAGTGATCAAATTTTGATGAATTTACAATTCCGGCTCACTGTTCATTTTAATTACCAAAACGTGAACGATAATGAAATCGAAGGTTTTTAAAGTGACAATTTCGTTGGTTTAAAGAACCTGTTTGAAATGAATAATGATGAATGCACGCAGTTTTGGTACTCGGTTGGGTACGCGTCTGTCATGGAAAGGGCACAAAAAATTTGTTCATTCATGTTTTGGTAATTAAAATGAACAGTTAGCCGGAATCATAAATAACTCATTTTCAGCTCACGAAATGGTAATTCAACCTAATATGAACTCAAATACTCAAAGAAATTTTGATTAAAAAGAAAAAAAAAAAAAAACAAAAAATGTGTTCATTCACGTTTTGGTAATTAAAATGAACAGTTAGCCAGAATCATAAATAACTCATTTTCCGCTCACGAAATGGTAATTCAACCTAATATTGAACTCAAATACTCAAAGAAATTTTGATTAAAAAGAAGAAAAAAAAAACTTACAAGTCCTTCAAGTTGGTCAGGTTAGCAAATGTCTTTGGCAACTCCCCAGTAAAATTGTTGGAGCTAAGATGTCTACAATAACAAAACCTCAACAATCAATCCATTGTATTTTGAAAATTGATAAAATTCTTCGAAAACACGCCAATTTAACAAATACCCATATTCAAAAAATAAAAAAAAAAAAAAATATAAAAAAACCTTACAGTAGCTCTATGCCAACCAGATTTCCAAGCTTTGGAGAAATTCCGGAGAGTTGGTTCATATCCAAGACCCTGAAATTTTGAATTTCCATTTAGAAGAAACTCTTAAAAGACTTTGGTGTAATAAAATAGATGACAAGAAGTTTATAAAAAAAAAAAAAAAAAATTTACAATTTTTTGAGGGTGGAGATGTTCGCTAGTTCGTTCGGGATCATACCCGATAACCCATTTCCTGTAAGGGAGCTGAAACCATAATTCTCTGTTAATTTTAACTTTTAGAAGAAAAACAATTATGGGGATTGGAGAAGGGTTTAAGAGAGTGGGACAGCTTACATATTTATTAATTTCATGGAACCCCATTCTTTTGGTATTGTACCTTTGAGGTAAGTGCGGGTGAGATCACTGTGGAGGAGTGTGAGGAAGAAGAAGAATAGTAAACAACCTTTCTTTTTAAATTTGGCGTAATTTAAGGAAATAATGCAAGCAAAAGCTAAAGTGAGCTAGGGGGTGTATGGAAGAGGTCTTACATTTCTTCGAGGTACTGAAGCTTGACCAGCTCTGGTGGGGGCACTCCTAACAGATCCTGACTTTTGAGCACTCTGAACTCCAAAAGAAAATTGTGAAAATTTTCCCCAAATTAATAATGGGGTCTGTTTGTGGATTATATTTTTAGCCCT
>NW_028237291.1:0-31858 GCF_017979445.1 Akebia trifoliata
GATTAGGATCCTATTAAGTATAAATTTCAATAGCATGTGAGATAATATATAAATCATATTATATTCATAGATATAAAATTGAAAATCCAGAAAAAAACATATTTCTTAGGAGAAAAGAGGCTATATGCAGATAAATGGTGATCCATAAGCATGAATTATTTGTGTTCTTTGTGCCCATAAAAAAAAAAGGGGGTGAATCCATGTAAGGAAGACCTGAGCCATTCTAGAAAATGGTCCTAAGTAATTGAATTACGAGGAAAAGTACAATATACGGCTTTTAGTGAATGAGTTCTATCATAGAATAGACTCTGATCAGGTAGAGGAAACTTTCATTGAGGAGATTTTATCGAGATAAAGATTTGCAAAAGTCGATTAATCGCAAAAGTTAGGTCTCAGACTTGTGAAAGATGAGTTCAAAGTCTCCAAAGGTTTGGGCGTGAGAATTTTGCGAGAGTTTTCGTGAGAGAATATCATTAATTATGAGGTGGGAAAATCATTTTGGCCCCATGACATGTAAAGATACCTTATTCAAATCTAACACCACACTAATCTAGGCTATCGAATTTGGCCCCAAATGGCCAACAAACATTGGAAATATTCCCCACAAGGATGATGGTGGGATTTAGAACGCTAGTTAGCGCTTAATTAGTTTATTGTTTGATACAATAGATTCTTAATGCTTTGACTACTATAAGATTTTTTTTTCTGGTAATTAAATACAACAAAAGTCAAATTGAGCATGTGTTTTAATTAAGAATAGATTAATAGGGTTAGTTTTAATAACACTGAAAAGGTAATATCAGTTTTTATTGATTTATTCTCATGAACATGGGATTAGTTAATTTATTGTGTTAGGTATCCATGTGGAAGAGTAGAACAGTTTAGAATTTGGATCATATAATATTTTACATTAACAGATCGTGAATGTGTGGTTATAAATCTACAGAACTGTTCCATTGGAGTGGTTTCCTCTCCCACTGATGTAAAAGGCAATCCAGGTAGGATGAGAAATTTGTATTCTATGTCTCCATGCATGCTTTCATTATGACATTTTTTTTTTTTTTGTACACTCCCTTCATAGAAATATGAAAAATCATAAATATTTGTCTTCGTGTATCCTGAAATAATGGATCCATGGTTCTCTGAAGAGAACATACAGAAAAGTACATCAGATTATCACGATATATATATATTTTAGAAGACAACCTAATACAAGAGACAAAAGTCTTATACCCCTAGAACTCATTCAATGTTCCATCAAATAATAAAAAATGACTGCAACCCATGACCAAACGCCCTTGATCTTTCTTACCTTGCCTTCTTCCATCACAGAAGAGAGCCTCCAATCGATAAGAAGAAATAAGAAAATAAATTGAAAATGGATTTTTTGTCCAAGACAATGACCATGAAGTACTCTTTATTGAGAATATGTACCGAATAGTCCCTTAATAAATAATTTGGACCATTTAAGTCTCACTTAATAAAATATTAACTTATCAAGGATCTTTTAAAGATTCTTTTACGAAAAATACCTGAAAAACCCTTTTAACAACTTTACAAAGTGGTTTGATCTAAAAATATACCAAGTTAAATAAAAAATTCGAGCAATTTATTTGATTATTAATATTTATGTGAAAAATAAAAATAATTTTATTTATTTATTTATTAAAAGCTATTCATAAATTAAATATAATTTTATTTGACTCATTTAATTCGACTTGCTAATTTTTGAGTTGAATCAATTCGATAAACATTCAAATCGAGTTTTAAAATTATATTTTAATTATTGAAAATTATTTACATTTTTTAATAAATCTAACATAAATAGATCAAATCAATTTGATGGCGATGATGACCATACTCATCTCCATCATCATCTTCGCTGTAGTCATTGTAATCATCTATGTGAGTTAAATATTACTAGTTTTGGGAAGAGAAAACAAGGATTTTGTTTTTCATTTATATTTTTTTTCCTATTTATCTGTAAGTGATGACCATAATCAAAGGGCTTGTCATTAATTTTAAAACATAGGAATGCCTAAAATATTCTCAAATAAACACATTTCTTTAAACCTAAAAAATCGTTGAAAGGATAGTTATGATATTTTCACTTCAAAAATCCTTTTTAGATTAATATTTGATAAAAAGAGTATCAAAGGGCCCGAATGTTTTTAGAAGGGACTTTTTAGTACATATTTTCAAAAAATAGGTCTTTGCGGTCATTGCCCTTTTTTGTCCTCCCTTTAAAGTGAAAATCCCATTATTAGGCCCTAGTTTTGTTCTCAAGTTCACATGACAAAAGTGGGGTTTGGCCAGGTGTTAATCATAGCCTAGCCCATTGAATCATATTTAAACAATATGTTCCTCCATTCGTTTAGTTCAAATTTGGGACCAATTAGTAAAGATAGGCAGAGATGATTCATTTTGTTGTTGTTTATCTTGGGTATCTACACTCTTCGGGTGAGACTAATTCCACAGTCACATGCACAGCCTCCTCGGAAAGTCCTACGTACAACTAATTGAGTTGAGGGTCAAACAGACACAAGAGGGTAGCCCCAAGGAATTCATTGCTTCGTGGGGTTTCGAACACTTGACCAACCCTTCTTGAGGAGATCATTAAGGCTTGACTTGTTGCTAGGCCAACCTCTTGGGTAATAATAATAACCCAAGTATGCATTAGATTAGAAACATTTTAAAAAGAGTCATGGTAATCTAACTACTTCACGTGGCAACTCAATCGACTACCTGATGTGAAAAGTTCGAAAATCGTTGATCTGTGCTTCTTGGTATACACAATTCCCTCGGGATACATTTTTTATGGGGAAGTGCAATTGTCTCTATTGAGGAGCACAATTATATAGTTCTGAGCTTGTCATGTTAGGGTAGTTGATTGAGTTTTCCATATGGGGTAGTCAGTTTATCACCATTCATTTAAAAATGAGTGCTGATTTCTAAACTCAACCTGACAGGGAAACTCAAAAACTCACTGACGTGACATGGGCTTGCCTACTTGGTTCAATAACTTTCGACTTCACTATTCATTGATTTTTGATTTGAGAATTATTTACGCGCTTTGGTTGACGCTCGAGCATCCTGAAGAGATCCAAGCAACCGAACATTTTTGGTCAAGGTAAGCTGTTTTGTTTATCTTTTATTTTCTAGGTTTTTTTTGTATACACTTGAGTTGGCTCATGTACGTAAGATCACTTTTTAAAAGAGTTGTTTTTTCTTCTTAAAAAATATTTTCTAGCAGTTGAGTTAATCCATTGATTGCATATGTGTGTAAAAGAACAAAATTGATTTTTATGAAATTTTCTTTTTTTGATACTGAGTTGACTCACCAATTTTGTGCACGTGACACTCATAGCGATTATTTGTTTTTCAAAGTAGAAGTAAAAAATTCATATTCATAATTTTCGTTTTTTGGAAAATCTATATTCATGATTTCTATTTTGGAAAACCCCTAGTCATAACTTTCTATTTTGGAAAATTGGATTTATAATTTTGGAACTTATCATGTATTTGTGATTTTCTATTTTGGAAAAATCTATTTTTATAAATTTCTAATTTAGGGGTCTGTCATATATGTGTAATTTTCTATTTTGAAAATTCGTTTTTACAAATTCCTAATTTGGGACTCGTCAAATTTAAAATTTTCTATTTTGGGAAAGTCATATTTAATAAATTTCTAATTTGGAAATTCATCATACTTTCATAAATTTTCAATTTGGATAATTTTACATTCTCAATTTAAAAATTTCATAAATTGTCAATTTAAAATTTTCATATTCAAAACTTTTCAATTTGAAAATTTTTCATGAATTCCTATTTTAGTTGAAAAATATTTGTATATATAGATTTGTAATTGAAATATATTGCCACGTGAACCTTAGAACATGAAATGAAATTAAGGCTTTTTCAAATTTTTTCAATTTTTTGCGAAATTCGATGAATCATGTAAATATTTGGGAGAATTTTAGCCGTATGATTCGTTTAGCACATCCGATATAATTGATGATGATTAGACCCTAATTTGACTCTAGTCTTTGTATGCTGACCATAAGATAGTTTTGGACCATAGTAGAGACCAGCTACCTTAATCGGGTTGGTTCAGTGCCTAACACCTTTGAAACCCGTAATATGACTCTTTACCCATTTCTCTTGCTCGTGGATCGACCCTATCCATTTTAGAATTATTTATGATTCCTAGACCTAAATTAAGTGGTGACACTCACTTCATAGCAAATCCCCAATTTACCAATCGGACCCCTACTCACTATTTAGTGAAAAAAAAGTCGAGATGATTTTAAGAGAATATCATTAATTAAGAGGTGGGAAAATCATTTTGGCCCCAAGACATATAGAGATACATTATTCAAATCTGACTCTAACACCACACTAATTTGGGATATCAAATTTGGCCCCAAGTGGCCACCAAATGTTGGAAATGTTTTGACTACTATAAGATTTTTTTTTCTGGTAATTAAATACAACAAAAGTCAAATTGAGCATTTTTTTTAATTAAAATTCAAAAGGTAATATCAGTTTTTTATAGATTTATTATCATGGACATGGGATTAGTTCTTTTATTGCGTTAGATATCCATGTAGATCAGTAGAACAATTTGGAATTTGGATCATATAATGTTTCACATTAACAGATCGGTAATGTGTGGTTAATTCTGCATAACCGTTCCATTGGAGTGGTTCCTCTCCCAATGATTTAGAAGGCAATCCAGGTAGAGTGAGAAATTTGTATTCTATGTCTCCATGCCTTCATAATGACTCTCTTTTTTAGTATACTCCCATCACAGAACCGTATAAAATCATAAATATTTGTCTGTGTATCCTGAAACGATGGATCTATGGATATATATTTTTCTGTTTTTACAAAGAAATAATGTATTTGAGAAAATTTTAGAAGACACAAAGTGAAAAAAACCTATATTTGATGGCTCAAGGCCGTCGAATTTCATAAAATTTGAACTTCTTCCAAAGTGTCAAAAATGGATGATGGTCAACCTCCCAAATTTAAGTTAAAAATTTAAAGGTGAAAAAAAGCTTTTGTTTTGTCAAAATTCTTAAAATTTTGTCTTTCACATCTCTATGGCATTAGATCACATTTTTGGATGCCACAATGTGAGCGCACGACCCTTCGTAAGATTTAAAATCTTACTTTGTTAGTCAAGCTAGCCTAACTCATTAATTATCTAATAATCTCATTTAATAGGATTTAAAATGGGATGGATTTGGGCCGAACATGAGTATATCCATATTCATATATGAATTTCTTTATCAAGATTTGAATCGTATCAGACTCGGATCCTACTATATAAATAATAACTGAATCATTTTTATTTCATTAAATCTGGATCCGACCCAATCGAATTGATTGATTCCTGTCGGATAAGGACATTTTTTATTCTACACTTATTTGTTAATTGCTATACTATTCTATTTTACCATTATAATTATTTTATTTTAAAAGAATTTATATTATATTAAAAAAGTAGAAAAAATATTTTGACAAATCTAACAATGCAATTTTCAAAGTCATATATAATTCAGATCTAGGTGGATATATGGATAGATTCTTATCTAACAGATCCGACTCAGATCATGAACATCAAACCATGTTCGGCTCATTTTTTTTTTTTAATGGGATCTACTCCTAGGACCCAAATCCGCTAAATTCAGATTTCGGATCACTTGGATCTCAAACAAATTTCGACCCATAACTCCCAAACTTAAAATTGTAACTCAAGGATGAAATTTTTTATGTTCTTTCTTTAAAACTTCATAAAATTTTATCCTCTACAACCTTGAAGTATTCGATCATGTCTTTGGATGCCAAAAGTTGAGCCCAAGGACTCTTAGTGAGGGTGAAATTCTTACTAAGTTAGTAAGGCTAGTTAGACTGATCTTTGAGCTGAATATAAGACATTGTTTGCTTACTTAGAGAAAAAAAAAAAATCGCAAGCCTAATCACATGTTAACTTAGAAATTATTAGTATGAACATTAAGAAAGAAAATAAAATTTCTACTTTTTTTTTTCCTTTTCTTTTCTTTGGATTTGCAAAGAGATGTAAAAGCAGAAACAAAAGTTAGAAGTTGATGTGAGGGCGTTGCAGACTCCCCTGGACTAGTCCTTGGATAAGATCATGGTCTATGGATTGGGCAAAGCCCAGATACAAAGTTAGAATTTATTACAGTACAGTCAGTCTATTATATTTATTTTATTCTATGTAAATGATGTACAAAATAATCACACCAAGGACGCGTCCTTTTTTTCACACAATGCTCACAGACTCCTCAATGCTTGCCACGTAAAGTAAATATGGGTAGTTTTGTAATTAATAAAGGTACTTTTGTAAATTAAGATGCCACGTGGGTACATCTGATTGGAGGATCTCAGATTTCTGTGAGCAAAAAAATTTCAATGGGAAAGGTTTTGTGAAAAATAAATGAAACTTATAAAAAGTAATTTTTTATTTTTTTTAAAGTTCATTTAAAAAATAATAAAAAAACTGATAGAATAAAGAGGAAAGGATATTAAATAAAATGAATCTTTATGTGATTTTCAACCCATATGGCGGCGCTTATTGGACAAATTATATATATCATAAAGAAGTCTACTACTTTGGACCATATATTTTTAAAACTTGTCTGAGTTGACTCAAAATTTGGACAAATTATTCAAACTAAATGATTTTGAGAAACACTTTTGGTACTAACTTAGTGAGATTTCAAATCTTATTAAGAGTTGTTGGGTCCACATAGATTACAACATTGGCAATCCAACACCATAACATTCTAGATTTTATGGAAAAACTTAAATTAAAAAAACATAAATCTGTTTTAAGCTTCATCCACGGTGTTGAAAATGGTGCGCTACCTTACTCAAAAATTTAAATTTAAAATTCATCAATGAAAAAAGAAAATTTATTAATTATTTAATAATCTTAGTTAATAGAGATTAAAATGGGTAGCATTCAGGTTTGAATATGAGTATATCCATGTTTAGATCTAAAGTTTCATCATCTGGATTCGAATGTGGATCTGATTTGAATCCTACTGCATAAACATATCCGAATCATTTTAATTGCATTTAATCTAGATCCGACCAAATTGCTTGATTTGAATCATTCAACATTTTTTCTTCTATACTTATTTGTTAATTGTTCTACTATTCTATCAAACCATTATAATCATTTTATTTTATAAGAGTTTATGTTTATTAAAGCAGTAGAAAATTATATTTTGAAAAATCTAAAAATATAATTTGGATCTTGGTGAATATATGGATGGATCCTTATCCAACAGATCTACCTCAAATCATGAACATCAAATCATAGTCGACCTAATTTTTTATTTGGCTCTATTGCAAATAATAAAGTTGTTTAAATTTGAATTTAGATCATTTTAATTTTAAATAAAATCCGAATCATTTTATGCCCAAGTATATATATATATATATATCTTATTTGGTTCATTCGAGTTGATTTATTATTAGTTGATTCGTGATAAACTGACTTACCCATATGGCATACTCAATCAACACCCTTGACGTGACAGGCTTGGGAATCGTAGATATACAGTTTAATTTGTATCCTAAGAATAGTAGATCTATGGTTTTCGAGGCTGTCACATTAGGGGGTGATTGAGTAAGCCACGTGCCAAAATTAGATTATCTCGACTATTATCTGTTTACGTGTTTTAAAACAAACGTACCATGAGCCGCACGTTCTTGAGATATAGTGTACATGAAATGGTGCCAACCTCATGTGCGCCAAAATTTTGACGTAAGAAAATAAAATAAAATAAAGAGTTTCCGCCTTTGTTGCACGTAAGTTTGGCAAGTTAATCATTGGGGGAGCGATAGGTTTTTAAGTCAAGGATATATAACACCACCCACGTTTTAAAAACGGGACTGAACCAGAAGTCTGATGAGGTAGGTTTGGTAGAGTGCTTGTTTTCTCACAGACCAACACCATTTTGACATGTGGCACTGAAGACATAAGTAATAATAAGAGAATTTTTTTTTTATCCTGCATGGTAAAAATCGAAATTTCCTAATGAGATCATCTTGTCATATTCAAAAATATGATCTAATACAAAAGAGTTACATAGAGGATGAAACTCTATGAATTTCAAAACAAAAAACAAAACTTTTTTTTTTTCACCATTGTATTTTAAATTTAAATTTTGCTGTTTGGTTGCTGTCTATTTTTAGCACCATTGATCAAGTTTGAAATTTATTATTTTTTTTTACCATGAAGCTTTTTTTATGAAATCTAGAAGATTGTGATGTTGGATGATACATGTGAATCCCATAATATTTTTTAAGATTTGAAATTTAAAAATTAAAATTTCTGGGCATTAAATGTGTGGGCAGGAAAGATAAATTTTCTTCTTATTTATTACTTGAATCATTGGATTTTTTTTTTTTATCAACTTAGGGAAAAATTATATGGATACTTCGAATTTATTTATTTTAAGAAATTTAAATATAAAACATTCAAGCCGGTGAAATTGCCTGAAGAGTAAATCTACTAGAACAAATATTCTCGGAAGAGTCGTGATAACATGACTCGCCAGGCAGCATACTCAATTGACTCACAGTGGGTTTGGCCCTAATATCGCTCCTTCAAAATTTCAAAGTTTCAAACTTCAAAATTTTCGGCTGCAGGTATGGAACATGCTTGTTTGCTTCACGCCTTCACCCTTCCAACTCAAAATCCTCTCTATAAATAACCCTAACCCTCTACCTCTTCTCTTATCCCATCCCATAATCATCATCATCATTTCTCTCTCTCTCTCTCTCTCTCTCTCTCTCTCAAAATGAAGATCTCACTCTTCTCCTTCTTCATCATCATCTTCTTCTTTACATCATCATCGTCAGCTAGTGATGTTGTGTACAATGTGATTGAGTTAGGTGCAAAACCAGATGGCTCTACAGACTCCACCAATGTCTTCCTTCATGCATGGGCATCTGCATGTGCCTCTCCCACCTCTGCTACCATCTCCATCCCACGTGGAACATATTTGCTAGCCCAAAAAACCATATTTCAAGGCCAATGTAAGAACACCCATATCACCATTCAAATCGATGGTACCCTCGTGGCTCCATCAGATTATCATGCACTCAGCAACACCGAAAATTGGATTCTTTTTGATAGGGTCAACGGGGTGTCCATCGTAGGTGGTACACTGGACGGAAAAGGCACGGCTTTGTGGGCTTGTAAGGCTTCTGGGAAAAATTGTCCACAAGGAGCCACGGTATGTGAATCCTATATCAATTTATAATCCTTTGCATGAAAAACTCTGGATTTTATTGACATATTTGATCATGTGTACATGCAGTCGCTTCAATTTAGCAACTCTAAAGACATAGCAATCAAAGGATTAACTTCGATGAACAGTCAGATATTTCACATCGTCATCAATGATTGTGAGAATGTTAACGTACAAGGGGTGACGATAATGGCATCAGGCAACAGCCCTAACACAGATGGCATACACGTACAATCATCCACAAGTGTCACGATCACGAGGACTGTCATCAAGACTGGTGACGATTGCATATCTATTGGTCCTGGCACCACAAATTTGTGGATGGAGCAAATTTCCTGTGGACCGGGACATGGCATCAGGTTACACAAGATCATTTCTATTTAAATTTTAGAGAAATTTACCAAAATGGAACACCAATTTCGAATAATTCCTAAAATAGAGCACTTTTAAACTTATTTGCAAAAAAGGTAATTTACCATTTTCGGATTTTTTTTAACCAAAACAGTAAATTGGTAATTTAATATACCGAAAATACTCTTAAAAAAAAAAAATCAATGCTAATTAGATCCTTTGACACCATACAAAAATAAATTATGATTTCATGTCAAAAATATCCTGTCATTGAGTATATATATATATATATATATATATTATTATATATATATTTTCAACGTCTTTGTCATTATGATCCTTTTGACATGCACAAAAACTAAATCTGAATTCATGTCAAAAGGATCCAGTTGGCATTGAGTATTTTTTTTTCAAAAAATTACATTTAACATGAGATTAAATTATTATTATTATTTTTTGGTATAGTGTCAAAAGGATCCCATTAACAGAGAACATTTTTTCTAAAAAATATTCAATGTCAACAGACAATCCTTTTGGCTTGAGATCATAATTTATTTTTATGCAGTGTTAAAATGATCCCGATGACATAGAACTTTTAAAAAAAGTATTTAATGTCAATAGAATCCTTTTGACATGAGATCAAAATTTATTTTGTATAGTGTAAAAAGTATCGCATTGATACTAAACTTTTTTTAAAAAGGGTATTTTTGATATATAAAATTATCAATTTACTGTTCAATTTATATATATATTATTGTTTTGGTAAAAAAACTCCGAAAATGGTAAATTATCATTTTTGGAAGTAAGTTCAAAAGCGCTCCATTTTGAAAATTATTTGATTTTCGGGGCATGTTTTGGTACATTTACCTTAATTTTATTTATCTCATGAAAACTATTTGAAAAAAAAGAGGAGAGGGGGGGGGGGGGGTTACCAAATAAATTATTATGAAATCAAGTATAGAATAATTTTCATAAATTTTGGTAAAATATGTTTGATTTAGCAATTCTAGCAAAAATGCAAAGTTATTTAAGTAATTTTCACAATATTAATTTGTGGCCTTTGTTTGCAGCATTGGTAGTCTAGGGAAGGAACCTATGGAAGCAGGAGTGCAAAATGTGACCGTTAAAACCGTTGCTTTTACCAATACCCAAAACGGATTGAGAATCAAGACTTGGGCAAGAACAAGCAATGGATTCGTTAAAGGAGTCCTTTTCCAAGAAGCTACCATGAACAATGTTCAAAACCCCATCATAATAGATCAAAATTACTGCCCTCATAATGAAAATTGTCCTAACCAGGTATAAAATATTGAAATGGTAGTTGTGTAAATTTCATAATGTATAGGTTTTTTTTGCATGACACACATTTGATTCAACATTTGTTTTCTTGTTATATAGGTTTCAGGGGTTAAAATAAGTGAAGTAACATACAAAGACATTAAAGGAACATCTGCAACACAAGTGGCAGTAAAATTTGATTGTAGCACAAAGAATCCATGTAGTGGGATCGTATTGGAGGACCTCAACCTTACTTATGGAAATCAACTAGCGAAATCCTCATGCACAAGTGCAGATGGATCTACTTATGGTGTGGTTAGACCATCAAGTTGTTTGTTATAGAAAATTATATTTCCAAATTTCTTATATCATTTTAGAATAAAAGATATACATTGTAATTCAATTGTAACTTCCTCTATCATTCCAATGGTAAGAGGGAAATAATATACATTAATTACTCAAAAGGAGAAATAAATAATGATAAATTAGAAAATTGGGTGTCATGGTGATTTGTTTTTTAAAAGAATAAGTTCTTCCAACATCATTAATTTTTATTTCATTTTAATTATTGTCGTACATTCATGACTACATTGATCGTCTGTACACCAACTATTAAAGGCAAATTGCATCGGGTTGGCAGTTGATGGAAAAAATCAACACTCATTAGTGTCCGACTTTGAAGTGGGCAGGCGGCTTCAAAATTTTGAAGGAACCCACCTCCTCGTTACAAGATGCGTTGTGTTTGAACTTATTTCACACCCCTACATTTCCAAAACTTAGAATAGAAATGCCACGTGTAATCCAATGGAGAGAGATCCTTAAAAAATTTGAAGTTTTTTTCCCACTCCTCTATCATGAATCATGATCAAGTATTTTTTTTTTTTTAGATTGATAAGCTGGGGTTGAAAGGAACCCTCCCAGAAACAAATCAACGAGAATAATTACAGCATAAGTCTATAATCAAGATTCTCGTTAACTCTTGAGTAATGCAAGAAACATCCTCAATTACAACAAATTCCTCTCCAAAGGAACCCCGCTTTGCTTTGGAGAATACTAGAATATTTCCCTAACGAGTTGGTGCGGAGCTTGCTCGTATAAAGAATAATTCTTACTAAGGTTCACAATGAATCTTTAGTTACTCTCATGGATCTTTTTGGCACTATCTAATGGAAAAGAAAGAAAAAAAAAAAAAATTGAAATCCTTTATGAGTGTTACATTCAAACTATTCTTCGTTATATTCCTTTTATCTTAAAAAAAAAAAAAAAAGAAAAGGAAAAGTCATACCAATCTCTATTGATCTTGCCTGCTCATATGGTACCTAAGCCATTGGTTTGTGAGAGACTTGCCGAGCAAACCAATTGTTGCATTCTATTACAAAAACTCTCTTTATCAAGTTCGTTAATTTCTTTCTTAAAGACAGACTAACATGACTTAATTTGCAAGATTTGAAATCTTACTAAGTGTCATTGGGCCCACAATCTTTTTGAACTTGATCCAAGTAATTGAAAATGGAAGGTTACCGAACTCCCAAATTTAAAATTGAAACTTAACGGTGAAAATTAATTTTTTTAAAGTTTGTTTTTCAAAGTTCTTAGAATTTTGTCATCCACAACCCTGTGGGCCGATTATAGGGGTGGAGCTAGTAAGGCGATATTGGGGGAAATTGCCCCCACTCAACTTTTTTGGGCATTTTAGATACCCTTGAATTTATGCTTAAATTCAAGATAACCCTGCATTTTGAACTATCGTTTGACCTTGTTGCCCCCACTCCCTCACCTCCCTCCAATTTTTGCCCCCTTCCCCTCCAATTAACTATAAGTTTGTCCCCATTAAAAGAAAATCCTGGCTCTGCTCCTGGCCGATCATATGTTTTTGGATACCATAAATTAATGGGGAAGGTTTCCTTATTAATTTTCTAATGAAAGTGTTTTTCTTTCTTAACAAATCTAGGAGTAGAACTCACATCTTTTAAAAATGTTAAACACATATATCACCCCTGGTACATGCATATATGATTAAAAGAACTAAGGGATTATATGTATTTAATCATTTAA
The DNA here is from genome assembly GCF_017979445.1 of Akebia trifoliata. NCBI lineage: Eukaryota > Viridiplantae > Streptophyta > Magnoliopsida > Ranunculales > Lardizabalaceae > Akebia > Akebia trifoliata. Next base: position 12,978 of record NW_028237291.1, read on the forward strand.
AATGTTGTGGATCCCATTCAACATTTGTTGATTAACACTTTGTTTGTATTTATTTTTAACCTGCCAATAATATATTTTTAATAAAGATATAAAAGAAAATAACACCACTTTTCACTAGGACTTGCAATTATTTCCTTCTATAATTGATTTAATATCTATATTTTTATAAATCATTAAAGATAATCATCAACTTCTTTTATCTCTATCCTATTTTCCTATTTCAAATGTAAAAGTAATTTATTAATAGAGAAACACCTATCCTATGTAATATTAGATCTGATGATTGTTGAAGCAACAATGATGGTGTCTCTTGGGGTAGACACATTGGCTCTATAAAATTGGATTTCATAACTCATTTAAGATACCTTGAAAATAAGATTTCCCTTTTATTTTCAAACTATTTTTCTTTTCTTGACTAGTCATACTATCTTAATATTTGGGTTTATCTTGTTGGCATAAACAATAAGAGGTAACAAATAGATTGGGCTTCATTGTTAAGGGATTACTTTGCCTCTATATCTTTTTGTTTAATGAAATACTTTATCTTACTTGAAAAAAGAAGAAGATTGGAATTCATTGTATCCTAGGAACATGTTTGGTAGAACTCATATGTATTCATAGCTTATATCAGAATGGGACAAATTACGTTTTAAAGAAAATATTGATTCAACATATGTTTTGACTCATCTCGATATCATTCATAAACGAGAGACAATGAAAATTGGGAGATGTCTCATTTTCCTACTCTTCTCCTTTTTATCATGTTCTTCTTTGCTCTCTCATTCAAGAATCTAGGAAGAAACTCCCATCTCATACGAAATAACAGATATGTCTCGTGGAATCATCTTGGTATTGTTCATGAACAACACGAGACAGAAAACCAAATTTGAAAACCATGAAGTCAATAATGTCTAGCTACTTGGGTTTGAGGTCTTTTGTATGTTTGTCCAGTATAAGACGCCAAAGAGAATTCTTAACAAATGCTTACATGAAGAAACAAAAATAAGAAATCACAAGCAAATTATGTGTAACCTACAACATAAAAATGTCCTCCTTAAGAACACTAATATCTTCAAAGTAAAAAAGTCCCCTATTTTAGACCATATTTTTAAAACTTGTCAGAGTCGAATCTAAACTTGGATGAGTTCACTTGACTTACTTGAATTGGAGGTGACTCGGTTTGGAAAACTAGAAGGAACTAATTAAATTGTTTTCGTGCTTTAAAACTATACTTTAAACAATTCAAACGTTCATGGGAAGTGTCGACAACAAATTTTACAAATCTACTTTGAGATTCGTGAAATAAGATTACAAATAATTTTATATTGATTTTGATGAAAAGGAGATACATATTTCAATGTTATCCTTTGATTAATAGTCAAGTACAAAAATAAAGATGACGTTTGTAGCTTTCTTCTCTTCAGACTTTGCATGTGATCGACTGAAAATATTGCTTTGATGGTGATTTTATTTGTGCTTAATTTTCTTAGAGGCTATTGTAGATTTTTTTCTCTCTAGGCTTCGTGTTTTATCGGCTAAGAAGATTTTCTTAACTTTTGAAGAATGACTTTGGAGCTCAATCTTCTGTATATGTTTGTGTAAATTTTCTTCTCTTCGGCCTTCGCACTTTATCGACTAAGAAGGGTTTCTTGGCTTCTAAAGAATGGCTATTGAGTTTGATCTTTTGTAGAAATTTATGTAGATTTTATTCTTTTCGGGCTTCGCGTTTTATCAACTAAGAAGAATTTCTTGACTTCTGAAGAAGAGCTTTTGAGTTTGATCTTCTTTTGAATCAGAGTTCGATTATCTCTTGAAGAACTTTGCTTTGTTTCTCGAGAAGGGCTTGAGAGCTTCTTATTTTTTAGAGGAAGAACTTTTGTTTTGTAAGAGAAAGTGATTATTCCTCCTCCAAATGAGGGAGGTTTTCATATTTACAGACTTAAAGATAATTTAATTTTCTAATTATATCTCAACTTAAAGAGAATTGATTAGTTTGTTTAAAGGCTAAACTTGTTCAAATCTAATTTTAAAGTTTCTATGGATTATTGGTGGACTTAAACTCATTTAATTGAGTGTAGGGCCCAACATCCAATGTGGGTCATTTAGATATATTGGACTATGAGCTGTATTTATAAAAACCCAAATCCAATCTTTAGCAATTCTATCCCAATCAATGGGGCTCAATTTGGACACATGAATTCATTTCTAACTTTTTAAGGGCCTTTCTTTGATGTACAAAATTTGTAAGGGCCTTTTCAAAATTTTGATATCTACAAATGCCCTCTCAAAGATGCATTATCAGAAGCATAGCTGAAGATGTTGTATATCCTTCATCTTAATTGGAAGCAGATGAATGCTTTAATTTAGACGGATTGACCACGTGAATTAACTTAAAAGAAACTAAGTAATGTTAAAACGTAGCATACGATCAATGTAGTGAACTTGAGATGTATGGGATCCGATCAACCTTTGATACATTTACCCTAGAAAAAGTAATAAATAGCTTTACAACTGTACTACATTCAAAGCAATTGGAAAGAGTAGTTGGAGTGTTTGACTTTATTTAGCTAAAGACAAGCTCATTAAATATTTCAATATTTGGGGACTCAACTAAATCGACTTCAAAGCTGAGTTTGTCACACCTGTGAGACATACTGTTAGATTTCTTAGCCCGACATCATCAAGACTTTTACCCAAGCTTATATTAAAAAGATTTACTGCATCAAATAAACCTTTCAACAAGGGTTCAACGGAACACGCTGGTTTTAAGCTTCAAGTAGTCTATTACTGGTTCCAACATCCAAAGATTGTGTGGAAAATTTGATTGGATAATGGGTTTTGAGAGGGTTTAAAAAAAAAAAAAAAAATCCCTTATGTTAAATTAATACCAACATGGATTGGGGGTTTTGAAAACCCACCCATTAAGAAGAACCTCAATTTCTGATGATGATATTCTTGAGTAGTGAAATCAAAGATTTTGCTCAAGAATTTGAAGAGATCAGGTTTTGGGTAGAACGACCAAGGGTTTTAGTCTCCCTCTTTTCTTTTCTAGAAATTTCCCAGTTCAGTCGTTCAAGCATCCAAGTTAAGTCATCTAGCAACTGAGTCACCTCAATATTTGTTTGAGTTGGTTTATGTTTGTTGGGTCCCAATTTATTTGAATGTTAGTTATAGACACCCCAATTTGCACCAACCCGTTAGGAAAACTCAAATTTTCTCGAATTAATTCCAACTAAGGACTCAAACCTATCATGAGTTCACATTGCCACGTGGCATCATTCTCATGCATACATGCATATATGCATCATGTTATATAGTTTGCATGCTCAACCTTGTCCTTAACCCACTTCAAATTCGTATCCATTCTCTCTTTACCGATCTATCACCCATACCCTCATCATAGTCCACTCCGTAACCAAATCTAAGCCCAAAACAAAGTCCATCTTTTAACCTAAATTCAAGTCCATTCTCTAAGTCCTAAACCCAATGACATTCTAAAATCAATAACCAAAATCTATTACCTAGCCCAACCTAATTTCAAAATCAAATGCCATTCTAAACCCATAACCTAAATCCATTTTCTAATCCAACCTAAGCCCAAAATGAAGTCCGTTCTCTAAACCCAACACCAAGCCCACTCCAAGTCCATTCTCTCACCCCTTCACAAGATGACACATGTTGATACCTCATAAGCCCCCAATACCCAATGCATCATCTAATTGGAGGGTCAATTTTCTTTTTGTGAAAACTTAAGAATACCCTTCTCAAAAAGTTTTGTCAAACCAAAAAGGTTATTTTATCTTTGGTAATAATTTATAAAGTTGAGAGAACTTCCAATCATACCCTCAAAAGGTGAGAATTTTCAAGTACATACATGGAGTTATCCCATTAGTCAATTTCAAAATTATACTTTCACCCTTGCTTTATATGTTATTTACAAATGAACCAAGGTCTACTTTTCACCTACCATTTTACCTTTACACATGTCATTCTCCTACTCACCCTCCCAAAAATACTTTTGTTCTCCTATTGGTCCATTTCAAAAATATATTTCCACCCTTGCTTTATGTGTTATTTACAAATAAACCAAGATCTACTTTTTACCTACCATTCCACCTTTACACATGTCATTCCTTTATTCACCTTCCCAAAAGTACCTTTGTTCTTTCACTTCTATTTATCAAAAAACCAAGGATCAAAGAATGCTTTTAGGGTTTCTTCACAAACGTCGTTTTTGCCCTCATACAAATGAAAAATCTAAAAAGAAATAATCTAAATTTTGTGTCCATTCTCTTTATTTTTAGGGTTGGACCACTTTATCCCCAAAAGTTCTCTAAAAATTCTATAAATACCCTCATTTTCTATAAACAACTCATGCTCTCAAGCCCCCATCTCTCAACCTAAAACTCTACCAAAATCTCTACTCATCTCTCAACCTTCAACTCTCAAGTTCATTTCTCAAGCTCAAGTTCATTCAAGACTTCCAAGGGGACAAGGTGGGATAATGGTTGCTTATTTGTTTTTGTTTTTACTTACATCTTCTTCTTCTTATATCCCTCTATTTTTCTTTTAGAAACCTTTAGGATATGATGGAGAACCCTCCTTCATCCCGAGTAGATTGAACCTCAACTTTGGACATGGAATACTTGAGACGGTTTGGTCGAAATGATGGAGGTTGAAGCCCTTTTTAACCTATTCTCATGTCATGCATCATAATGTACACTATACACACACCTCACACATGTTTGGCTATGATGAAGAAATGTGTAACTCTTTTGATGGGATTAAAACACTAAGTTTCTAGCCAAACATGCATGCATTAAGGTTAATCGAAGGGTATTCCATCCATGAAATTTCTCTAAAATCCTAAACCAACATCTCAACTCATGCAAAAGTGTGTTGATTCCATAGAATATCCTCTTCATAGGATATTCCAACATCATTAAATTTTATTTAATTTTAATTATTATCGTACATTCATGACTACATTGATTGTCCGTACGCCAACTATTAAAGGCAAATTGCATCGGGTTGGCAGCTGATGGAAAAAATAAGCACTCATCAGAGTCCAACGTTGAAGCGGGTAGCAAGAGGCTTCAAAATTCTGAGGGAACCCTCCTCGTTACAAGACACGTTGTGTTTTGTACTTATTTCACACCCCCTACATTTCTGCCAAAATTTGGAATAGAAATGCCACGTGTAATCCAATGGAGTTGGAATGTCGTTTTTTGACGTTTTGAAATGTTTTGGAATCATTTTTTTTGTAAGAAATTCGGATTTGATCTGATCCGATCCATTGACAGCCCCACCGCTACCGCCTATAATAATAGTCCAAAACTCCAAATAATTCACAATTGAAATCACAGAGAACAATCTCCTCATAGGTAACCTATAGTATAAAGAAGTCCTATGAAGATCTTCTCTCTTATGGGAGATTTACATAGTATACACTTTCCATGAATACAATGTCAAAGAGAGAAAGTTTCCTTATTATATAGATTCCTAAATAAACATTCTTAACACAGAGATATCAAAGACGACTCTCAAATGGCAGCAACATCTAGGAGATCCTATCGTGTAGCACTCTCTTGAGTAATAACGTGGTTAACTTCTATACTCTAAAAGACTAATATCGTAAGAAAAAAAAGGTCCTCCATTTTGGATCACATGTTTTTAAAACTTGTCTAAGTCAACTCAAAGTTTGGACGAGTTGTTTTGATTTGCATGGATTTTGGGGTGACTCAATCCTGAAAACTTGATTGAACTAATTAATTATGATAAATACTTTCCGTATTAACTTATTTGGATTTCAAATCTTATTAATCAAGTTGGCAATCCAACACTACAACCTAGATTTTATGAAAAAACTTAGATAAAAAAAAAAAAAAAAGAAAAAGAAAAAGAAAAAAAGCTTTTTTGAGCTTGGTGTCGAAAATGGATGATGACCTTACTCCCAAATTTATCTTTAAAATTAAAAGGTGAGAAAAAAAAAGCTTTTGTTTTTTCAAAGTTCTAAATTTTTTGTCTTTCGCATCTCTATGGCATCAGATCACATTTTTTGGACACCAAAATGTGAGTGCACAACCCTTAGTACCATTTAAAATCTTACTTTGTTAGTCATGCTAGTATAACTCATTAATTATCTAATAATCTCATGTACTAGGACATAAAATGGGTTGGATTTGGGCCGAATCTGAGTATATCCATATTCATATATGAATTTCTTTACCAGGATTTGAATCCGTATCAGACTTGGATCCTACTAGATACCGAATTTTTTTTATTTCACTTAATCTCGATCCGACCCGATCGAATTGATTGATTCAAGTCAGATAAGGACATTTTTTTATTCTACATTTTTTTATTAATAGTTATACTATTCTATTTTACCATTATAATTATTTTATTTAAAAAAAAGTTATATTATATTAAAAAAGTAGGAAAAATATTTTGAAAAATCTAACAATATAATTTTCCAAGTCATATATAATTCGGATCTAGGTGGATATATGGATAGATCCTTATCCAACAGATCTGACTCAGATCATGAACATCAAACCATATTTGGCTCAATTTTTTTTTTTTTGGGATCTACTCCAAGGACCATAATCCGCTAAATTCAGATTTCGGATCACTTGGATCTCAAACGAATTTCAACCCATGACTCCCAAACTTAAAATTGTAATTCAAGAATGAAAAAATATATATATTTTTCTTTCTTTAAAATTTTATCCTCTACAACCTTGAAGCATTGGATCATGTTTTTGGATGCCAAGAGTTGAGCCCAAGGAGAGGGTGAAATCCTTGCTAACTTAGTAAGGCTAGTCAGACTCATTCCTGAGCTGAGTTTAATACAAAAAATCGCAGGCCTGATCACACGTTAACTAACAAATTATTTGTATGAACATTAGGAAAATATAGTTTCTACTTTTTTCCTTTTCTTTTCTTTTGATTTGCAAAGCAATGTAAAAGCAGGAACAAAAGTTAGAATTTAATGTGTGGGTGTTGCATGCTCCCCGGGACTAGTCTTTTGGACAAGACCATGGTCCATGGACTGGAAAGAGCCCAGATACGAGCCCGATCTGCTGTCTACAGGATACCTGGTTATAACAAAAAGAAAAAAAAAAAAAAAAATTAAAGTTAGAATTTATAACAGTATGGTCAGTCTATTATATTTCTTTTCTTCTATGTAAATGATGTACAAAACAATCACACCAAATGTGGACCAGTCATTTTTTTACACACAGTGCTCACAGACTTCTCGGTGTTTACCATGTCAAGCATACACGGGTAGTTTTGTAACTAATAAAGGTACTTTTGCAAATAAGGAATGCCACGTGGGTACATGTGATTGGAGAATCCCAAATTTCTGTGAGCAAAAAAAATTTCAACGTGGACTTGCCGTGTGTCATGATTGTTGGACCACAATTGTTATTTCCATGCGTCCCTTTCGATACACACATTTCTTCATAGAAAATTTGGGAAAGGTTTTATGAAAAATAAATGAAACTTATAAAAAATAATAAAAGAAGATGATAGAATAAAGATGACATGTCTTATAACTAATTTGACGATGGGCTTTGGTAGAAGGTGGATTTCTTGGATTATAATGCGTGTGTCTTCTCCATTTTTATCGGTGTTGGTGAATGGGACATCCCACGGTTTCTTTAAGGAGGGTGGCGATTTGGGATCCCATAGTTGAAAGAATCGAAAGAAAGCTAGTAAATTACCTTTCAAGGGGGTAAGTTAACATTGATTAAAAATGTCTTATCTAGTATTCCAGTATATTTTCTTTCTGTACTTTTATTATTCCTTAGTGTAGAACTAAGGCTAGATAAGTTGTTTTGTAACTTCTTATGGCATGATAGAGATGGGGGTAGAAAACGACATTTAGTAAATTGGATATAGGTTTGCTCAGACAAGAAAAAGGGTGGTCTCGGGAAAATGAATTTTGACAAATTAGTCAAACTAAATGATTTTGAAAAATACTTTCGATACTAACTTAATAAGATTTCAAATCTTATAAAGGGTAGTTGGGTCCACATAGATTACAACATTGGCAATCCAACACCACAACCTTCAAGATTTTATGGAAAAACCTAGATTAAAAAAAAGTAAATCTGTTTTGAGGTTCTATCAAACCATTACAATCATTTTATTTTATAAGAGTTTATATTAAAGCATTAGAAAATTATATTTTGAAAATCTAATAATATAATTTGGATCTTGACGAATATATGGATGGATCCTTATCCGACAGATCTGATTCGGATCATGAATATCAAATCATATTCGACCCAATTTTTTATTTGGATCTATTGCAAATACTGAAATCCTTTAAATTTGGAATTCAGATCACTCAAATTTCGATTAAAATTCAAACCATTTTATGCCCAAGAAAGAAAGTTATATGAAATATATACATATTTTTTGGAAAAGAAATAAATATTTCTATAATTTTGAAAGTATTTGTCACCTTAATGTATTTTTATTTGATTCATTCGAGTTGACTTATTATTAGTTGAATCGTGATAATGTGACTTACCCATGTGGCATACTCAATCAGCATTCATCCTTGATGTGACAGTCTCGAGAACCGTAGAACAGCTACAAAACAATGATTCCCCATAAAAAGATGCAGTTTTGTATCCTAAGAAGAGCAGATCTACGGCTTTTGAGCCTGTCGAGTAAGTAAGGGTGTGATTGAGTATGTCACAGGTGCCTATGTTGGATTATCACGACTATTATTAGTTTCCGTGATTTAAAACAAATGTAGCATGAGCCACACGTTCTTGAGATATAAAATAAAGAGTTTGAGCCTTTGTAGCACGTCATGTGCGCCCAACATTTTAAGAGTTTGAGCCTTTGTAACACGTAAACACGTAAGTTAGGCAAGTTAACACCACCCGTGTTTTAACAATGGGGCTGAACCAGAAGTATGATCAGGTCGGTTTAGTAGAGTGATTGTTTGCTCACATTAAAAAATATGACAAATTTTTCTAAAAATAGAGAGAAATTTTCATTTTATTTATTACTCAAGTCATCAACCCCATACGCCAAAACGGTGTTGGTCTGTGAGTAAACAATCACTCGGTTAAATAGATGAACCAACTGTTTTTTTTCATCAACTTATACTGAAACAAATATTCTGGGAAGAGTCGTGATAAAATGACTCGCCAGTAGCATACTCAATCGACTCACTATGGGTTTGGCCCTAATATCCCTCCTTCAAAATTTCAAAGTTTCAAACTTCAGAATTTTCGGCTGCAGGTATGGAACATGCTTGTTTACTTCACGCTTTCACCCTTCCAACTCAAAATCCTCTCTATAAATAACCCTAACCCTCTACCTCTTCTCTTATCCCATAATCATCATCATCTCTCTCTCAAAATGAAGATCTCACTCTTCTTCTTCTTCTTCTTCATCATCATCTTCTTCTTCTTCTTTACATCATCATCGTCAGCTAGTGATGTTGTGTACAATGTGATTGAGTTAGGTGCAAAACCAGATGGCTCTAAAGACGCCACCAATGCCTTCCTTCATGCATGGGCAGCTGCATGTGCCTCTCCCACATCTGCTACCATCTCCATCCCACGTGGAACATATTTGCTAGCTCAAAATACCATATTTCAAGGCCAATGTAAGAACACCCATATCACCATTAAAATCGATGGTACCCTCGTGGCTCCATCAGATTATCATGCACTCAGCAACAACGAAAATTGGATTCTTTTTGATAGGGTCAACGGGGTGTCCATCGTAGGTGGTACATTGGACGGAAAAGGCAAGTCTTTGTGGGATTGCAAGGCTTCTGGGAAAAATTGTCCACGAGGAGCCACGGTATGTGAATCCTATATCAATTTATAATCCTTTGCATGAAAAACTCGGATTTTATTGACATATTTGATCATGTGTACATGCAGTCGCTTCGATTTACCAACTCTAAAGACATAGCAATCAAAGGATTAACTTCCATGAACAGTCAGATATTTCACATCGTCATCGATCATTGTGAGAACGTTAACGTACAAGGGGTGATGATAACGGCTTCAGGCAACAGCCCTAACACAGACGGCATTCACGTACAATCATCCACAAGTGTCACGATCACGAGGACTGTCATCAAGACTGGTGACGATTGCATATCTATCGGTCCCGGCACCACAAATTTGTGGATGGAGCAAATTTCTTGTGGACCGGGACATGGCATCAGGTTACACAGGATCATTTCTATTTTAATTTTAGAGAAATTTATCAAAATGGAGCACCAATTTCCTATAATTCCCTAAATGGAGTACTTTTAAACTTATTTCCAAAAATGGTAATTTACCATCTTCGGATTTTTTAAACAAAAAATACTATTTTTTACTATTTTCCAAATATGGCATCAGGTAATTTACTATTTTCTGAAAAATACTAAACGTCAACAGGGAATCCTTTTGACTTGAGATCAGAATTTGTTTTTAATGTCAATAGCATCCCTTTGACATGAGATCAAATTTATTTTGTATAGTGTTAAAAGTATTGCATTGACACTGAACTTTAAAAAAAATGGTATTTTCGGTATATAAAATTATCAATTTACTGTTCAAAAAAAAAAAAAAAAATTCCAAAAATGGTAAGTTATCATTTTTGGAAATAAGTTCACAAGTGCTCTGTTTTGAAAATTATTTGATTTTTGGTGCATGTTTTGGTATGTTTACCTTAATTTTTTTTTTTTTTAATCTCATAAAAACTATAAAAAAAAAAAAAAAGAGGAGGGGGGGGGGGGGGGGGGGGGGTGGCGAGGTTTACCGACTAAATTATTATGAAATCAGGTATATAATCATTTTCATAAATTTTAGTAAAATATGTCTGATTTAGTAATTCTAGCAAAATGCATAGTTGTTTAAGTAATTTCCTCAATATTAATGTGTGGCCTTTGTTTGCAGCATTGGGAGTCTAGGGAAAGAAGCTAAGGAAGCAGGAGTGCAAAATGTGACCGCTAAAACCGTTACCTTTACCAATACCCAAAACGGATTGAGAATCAAGACTTGGGCAAGAGCAAGCAGTGGATTCGTTAAAGGGGTTCTTTTCCAAGAAGCTACCATGCAAAATGTCCAAAACCCCATCATAATAGATCAAAATTACTGCCCTCACAATGAAAATTGTCCTAACCAGGTATACAATATTGAAAGGGTAATTGTGTTGGGTAAATTTCATAATGTGTAGCTTTGTTTGTATGACACATTTGATTCAACATTTGTTTTCGTGTTGTATAGGTTTCAGGGGTTAAAATAAGTGAAGTAACATACAAAGACATTAAAGGAACATCAGCAACACAAGTGGCAATAAAATTTGATTGTAGCACAAAGAATCCATGCAGTGGGATCGTAATGGAGGACCTCAACCTTACTTATGGAAATCAACCAGCGAAATCCTCATGCACAAGTGCAGATGGATCTGCTTATGGTGTGGTTAAACCATCAAGTTGTTTGTCATAGAAAATTATACTTCCACATTTCTTGTATAATTTTAGAATAAAAGATATACATTGTAATTCAATTGTAACTTCCTCTATCATTCCAATGGTAAGAGGGAAAGAATATGTATTAATTACTCAAAAGGAGAAATAAATAATGATAAATTAGAAAATTGGGTGTCATGGTGATTTCTTTTTTTTAAATTATAAGTTTTTCCAACATCATTAATTTTTATTTCATTTTAATTATTGTCGTATATTCATGACAACATTGATCGTCCGGACGCCAACTATTAAAGGCAAATTGCATCAGGTTGGCAGCTGATGGAAAAAGCCAGCACTCATCAGAGTCCGACTTTGAAGCGGGCAGGCAGGCTGCTTCAAAACTTTGAAGGAATCCTCCTCGTTACAAGACACATTGTGTTTTGAACTTATTTCACACCCCTACACTTCTACCAAAACTTGGAATAGAAATGCCACGTGTAATCCAATGGAGTGGGATCCTTAAAAAATTTGAAGTTTTTTCCCACTCCTCCATCATGAATCCTGATCAAGTATTTTTTTGTTATTATTATTTTTTTTGATTGATAAGCTGGGGTTGAAAGGAACCCTCTCAAAAAAAAAAAAAACAAATCAACGAGAACAAGTACAGCATAAGTCCTCAATCAAGATTCTCGTTAACTCTTGAGTAATGAAAGAAACATCCCCAGTTACAACAAATTCCTCTCCAAAGGAACTCAACTTTGCTTTGGAGAATACTAGAATATTTCCCAGACGAGTTGGCGCGGAGCCTGATTATATAAAGAATAATTCTTACTGAAGTTCAAAATGAATATTTAGTTATTCTCATGGATCTTTTTAGCACTATCTTATGGAAAGGAAAGACAAAAAAAAAAAAAAATGAAATCCTTCTGGAGTGTTACATTCACTACGTCATAAAGGGTAGAAGGCGATTGTGTTATTGTGGCAAAAACGACAGCTTTAAGCCGTCGTTTTAAGCGACGGTTTCCAACAGTCGCTAAATTAGTGTTTTTCCGCCTCAGACGCGACTCGATTCAACTCTCCTGACTCACTCAATTTCATTCGACTCTCTCTCTCTCTCTCTCTCTTACTCACTCATTCTCTCACTCGACTGTCTTTCCTCTCACTCTCGACTCCGTCTCTCTTATCTCTCTCACTCGACTCTGTATGTCTCTCTCAGCTCTGCCTCTTTCCCTCTTTTACTCGACTCTCTCTTAGAATCGATCGGAATTTTTTTTTTGGAAAGTAAATCGATTAAAAAAAAAGATTTTATAGTGTCCATTCAAATTTTAATTGAATGGTGGCGACTCCTAAACCCGTGTAGATGAGTTTAAACCTTCCCAAATGTTCCGAAGCCCACGTATCTACACTCATGATTTAAGTTCTCTATCAATATCACCATTGGGATTTGAGTATAAAAGTAGATTTCCTAGAGATCATTTCCTAAGGATACATTTTTCTTGTGAATCCCTAAGAAGATGTGTATCCCTAGGAAAATTGTGTTAATCTCTACGCAATCTTGTTTTTGTTTTTCAAATCCTAATAGTTAAGTTGATGGAGAGCCTCAAACGTGGGTTGAGGCTAGAAAAGTCCATAATGTAATAGTGATAAATATTAATTGTAGCATAGTTTTAAAATTTGACTCCATGTTGATTGAGTTGAATCAAGTAGAAAACTTGAGAGTTGACTTGTGATATGAACCTACTTTTATCCAATCACAAAGATAATAAAAAGAGAAAGGAAATATTGAAATTGATCTCGTTCGAGGAAGTTAAATATGATAGCATATCTTGTTCAGACTTTTGAACCTCACTCCAATCCTTTTGGTTGTTTCAATGAACAATAAATGCTATTAGAGGCAGGAGAATATTTTATATTCTTTAATAAATTATGACATGTTGTATGGTATGATGATGCTCGAACTAAACTAAAGAGAACCATTGTGTAGGTTTGCATATATACTTTCGAAAATCGATCTCTCTATTACAAGTCACAAAAATATTTAAAATGTTCTAGAGTTGCATTAAAAAAAGAAACATTCACTAAGAATTAAAAATGGGAGCTCCATTTTTAGTCACATAGGTTGAAACTTATAACAGAGCTATGGCCAAGCTTCCCATAAAATAAAGCAGACACAGAAAATGATTTTATTTAGAGGGAAGCCAATCATATTAAAATAAATAGAATAGATGGGTGAAACACAAATACCTGGATTTAGAATCAGATGTGTTAACATCATCAACAACAAAAAGACATGAGAAATCACAGTCGTCTAAATCATCTTGGAATGACAACTTGCTTGACCTCCTAGACCATTCGTGGTGAACCACTTGAAGATACTAACCCTGAGAAACGACTCGAATCATCCTTGTTATCCTTTAACACCTACAAAGCAAGTCAAAGATAGTCTCGGTAGAAAATTAAAAGGATCCACATTCAAAGGTTCAAACTTGTAAATTAAGGACTACCTTCTGGCCTGAGTAAAGTTTCAAGTTTGTAAACCCAGACAACAACTCGCCCTTTCTTATTGCCTATATCTTTCTAAATGACTTGTTCCCGGATGGAGACTCTTGAGATGAAGGTTCGGGCTTCGTGTTTCGGGGCGACAAAGGTGGAAGAGAATGTCTATTTGGATCAGAGGAATTCAGACTAAGATATCTAGAATTTCTGCCCATCATAGGAAAAAGGATATTAACGGGGCACTTTCTGATCGCAAACGAGCCTATAAAAAGTTACCAGTCGAAACGTATGTAGGGGGAGATGGCAATAGAGATGGTGAGAATGGCGGTGAAAGCTAATATTCATCAAAACTCATGCCCTTTCAATGATTTGACATCCTATAACTATGTGTCATGTGCCCATAGATATCAAGGGGCAAAGGTGAATAATCAAAAGGTGTAGGGGGTGATCGTTTGTAAAACTTGATGTGTAAAAGATGTAGAGATTTAAAATATAGACTTTGGGTAAGTCGAATTCGTTCCACAGGGACAGTTGTGATTCAAAAACTCATTTGGATAAAAATGACAAACCAGAATTAGAAAACAGATTCCTTAAAAAGTTTTTGTTTGCACAAATAAGATGGAAATCAACTTGAAATTTAAAATCAAAACAGGAAATAAAGATTGAAAATCTAAGAGAGAGAGATTAGAGAAGTCAATCAAGCCTTTGTAATTAATTCATAATGTAGATAAATTCTGAGATTAACTCAATCCATGGAGCAAGTCATTGCTCATGGATCGGAAGGTGGATCAATTAAATCTTTGAAAAATCAAAAGCTATTCATGAAAATCCTAATATGATAGAGATTCCTCAATTTATTTTCTGATTCTTCACAGAGCATAACCGTTCTTGAATTTATCTAAGTAATGGCTATCAAAGTTGAATCAGAAATATAAACTAGATTACCTTAATCAGAGGAGAATTTCTAAAATAATAACATGCAAGCAAAGTAAGAATCTAAATCTACATTAGAGGGATTAATTTGCTCTGACTTTCTTAACTTCTCTAATGAGAATTTAGCCAATCATTGCAAGGATTGTAATTGCAGAAAATAATAAAAGAAAAGAGAAAATGGGTGAAGAAGATGATGATTGATCTGTAATCCTCCTTTAACAGCTCTCAAAAGAATTACAAAAAGTATGAATGGATCACTCTTAACGTTCTCACTACACTCAAGAGCTCTCTCAAAAGAAAATGACAGAGAATTAAAAAAGAAAAATAAAAAATTACAGAAGAAGAGAAGGTTCCTCTCTCTGAAATCAACCTTCCAATTTATAACATTCGTATTCGGGTAATCGAGTTGATTTAGCGGATGATTTGATTCGAAGGACCCATTCAGTTACAACCACCGAAGCAATTGGAAGCTTCTGTGCAAATCTCGAGGACAAATTCCTCGAGATGACCACGGCGCGGTCTTGCCTAGCCGCAGCGCGGTGACGTGGCACCAAAATCAGCTTAGCTTTGGCTGGTTGCTTCCTCTTTGCCCGCATGTTGTAATAGTAATTGTTACACCTTTTGTTGGTTTCCAAATGTACCATTCTCACTTGAAATTAGTAACAAATTATTGTTAGCTATATTAATTTATAATTTATTATTATTTTTAAGGAACTAGTATTTAAACTTTGATAATCTTGGTGAAATTACGGTCCCAAAGTGAAATTATTGGGACCTTATCAGGGGGTGTTCAGTAAACATGGGGAGATTCACTATTGAGACCACTTGTCCAATTATGTGGGAATTGAAATGGCCATGAATTAGGTGAGTGGATTCCTCTCAATGGAAATGAAGTGGCTTGAAATCCCATAGATATCAAGGGCAAAGGGTCGGGCTTCGTGCTTCGAGGTGAAAAAGTGGAAGAGAATGTCTATTTGGATCAAAGAAACTCGAACTAAGATATCTAGAATTTTTGCCCATCATAGGCAAAGGGATATTAATGGGGGCACTTTCTGAACGCAAATGATCCTGTAATCAACTTCAACACAAACAAATTGAGGAGACTCTCCTCTTATTACAAAAGCAAAGGCGACTCAATCTGGGACCCTCGAATATTTTGGTATGTCACTCGATTGATTTTCACACCAGACTCTAGGAATAAAACAAAACAATAAATTAGTGAAAAATGTGCTCAACCAAGAGAAAATGAATGTGACTTAAAGTTAAATTATATCGATTTTTACCTGATGAGGGCAGCCTTCATTGCGAGGACAGTAATGTTGATCTATTATGATGGGATTTTGGACATTTTTCATAATAACATCCTTATAAAGGATTCCTTTTACGAACCCATTACTTAGTCTAGCCCAAGAGTTAATTCTTAATCCATTATCACTTTGGGTGAAAACAACAGTTTTAACTGTCGCATTTTGCACTCCTTCCTCTACTAGGTCCCTACCAAAACTCCCAATGCTGCACAAAAAAATGTTCATATTAGCACCTACGTTGCACCCATAGGAAGAAGACTTTGAAATTTCTAAGGAAAAATTCAAGATTGCAAAAAATATCGATAAACCTTTAAAGTAATTATAAAGAAGAAGTCAGGATAGATAGAGAGAAATGGAGTATGGAGTTGGTAGGGTTTTGAAAAAAAAAATATATAGTTGAAGCCAGTGATTAATCTGTTGCTCCCTTATTTGAAAATTTTATTTTTTTAATGATGGTCACGCGTCCTAAACTCGTCTAGTCAAATTGTTCATTCCTAAAGTAATAAAAATGAAACACAATTTTGGGTTAGTGGATCCAACACTTATCAATTTCGAGGAAATTGGCTCACCTTATTTCATGTCTTGGTCCATAGTTAATTCACTCGATCCATAGATTTTTGGTTCCTTGACCTATTGAGATGCAGTCATCACCTGTCTTTATACCAGTGTCTGTGATGTTCACACCCGTCGCAAGCTGTACATGTATGCCATTAATGTTCGGACTATTACCGGGAGCCGCAATTTTGAGCCCTTGCACCATCACGTTCTTGCAACCATTGATAACTGTGGACACGGGATTTCAAATGTTCTTCAAACATCCCTCCACTTTGGGGTGTTTTGGAGTCGCCACCATTCAAATTGGTAAAGGGGTGTGAATGGTCACCCAGATTTGTATTTTTGAAAAATCATGTCATTTTGCCATTTTTTGTTGACTCTCGTAAGATAAGGTGTATGATCCAACCTTGATTCAAGGTAAGGGGGTCCATTTATGGAGTAGGGAAGGTGTTAGGCACCCTACTCCACCCACCATAGGTGGTAACCTCGGATTCGTTTTTTTTTTTAAATAAAAAGAAAATAAAATGAAAGAAAATCGATGATGTGTGCCCTCAAGTGTGAGGGGCTTTCGATGTAGGTTTCAATCATTAAGGGCACCCTTATGAAGAAGGGGCCCTTTGGTGATTTAACCCATGGGGTGTGTGCAAGTGTGTAGGAAAGGGGAAAGTAGAAGAGGGGATGTGGAGGGGGTATTCCTTTTGTTGAACCCACCTTGTCCCAATCTTGATCTTCAAGTATGTCTTCCCTTGAGTTGACTTGGACTTGCTTGAGGTTGTAGAAGATTGAGTTGAGTTGAGAGTGAGGTGTTGAGAGTAGTAGAGTTTGTGGTGAGTTGTGATTTTTTAGAGGGTTTTTTGTCAAATTTTCATTAGTTGTTGTAAGAGGAGAATGAAGGGATTTTTATAGAGGTTGGGAGGTATTTTAAGAGTATAATAGGGTGAGGGTTTAGAATAAGGGATAATGGCATGGGTTTTAGAGGAAAAAAGTGTGAAATTTGAGATGAAAATAAGGGTAGTTTTGTAATGAGGGAAATGGGTTGTGTTTTAACCCAAATGGTTTGGATCTTACCCAAATCCATTTGGGTAGAGTGTTTGGTGGGGTGAGATGAGTGATGGTTGATGGGAGGAATGGTGGTGTAAAGGAGTTGTTTGGAGAAGGAGTGTTGAGATGGTTGAAGAGGTATGGTGTTTGATTTGAAGAGATGAGTAGTGATTGGTTTGATTTTGAGAGGATTGAAGGGATGATGACATGTGGCAAATGTAGGGATGAAGAGATTAGTTGATTGGTGATGGTGGTTGGATGATTAGAGAGAAGAGTATGGGAGGTATGGGTTGAGGTATGGGTTGAGATGATTTTATGGGAGTGTTTTAAGGAAAAGTGATGGATAGATATGGGTTGTGATGTGGGTGGTTGATAGTAATGGGGAATAGGTTAGGGTATGTAGGGTATGGGTTGTGATGTTGGTGGTTGATGATGAGAGAATGGGTAATAGGTTAGGGTAGGGTAGGGTTATGGGTTGAGTTGATTTTTGGAGGGAAGTGATGGAGTTGGTTGATTAGATGAGGAAGGTGGAAGGGTGTGATGACATGTGTCATTTTTTGTAGTGAGTTGGTGATTGGTTTGATGTGATGATGATGGGTTAGATTGGGTTTGGGTAGTGGATTGGGCTTTGGGCTTTAGTAATGGATTGGGTAGGGTTGTGGGCTTGGATAGAATAGTGTTGGGTTGAGTTGATTCGGTTAGGGTGATGGATTTAGGTTGGGTTGGGTAGTGTAGAATAAAGATGGATTCGGGCTTATGTTGGGTTGGATTTAAGGATGAGAGTGGTGACGTGTTTTTGGGTCCATGGGCTACGTGAGTAGCCTTAGACATTTATTAATTGAAACGTATTGGATTTTTTGTAGGTTTGGGCCTTGGGGCCCATCCCAATTTTTCGGTTTTCGGGGTATTTTACGTCGAGAGCTCGCTCAAATTCGGGTGTCTACAGCTGCCCCTCTTTGCAGGAGTTGCGTGCAAAGAACTGCAAAGAATAGACGAAACCCTGATTTGTTTGGGTCCGAGGATTTTGCTTAGACAAATTTTTGAAAAACACGATTTGATTTGATGGATAAGAGATGGCTACCCAAGCAAGGGGTCTGACAGGG
>NW_028237292.1:0-32511 GCF_017979445.1 Akebia trifoliata
GGGTCAAAATTTGAGAACATGGTGACATAGCTAACATCCGTACGGACGAGTGGGTATGCGTTACGGATTTTTCGAGTGAGCGGAGAGTGAGGTACGGGCGTCTGAAAAAAATGTCAAAAATTTCGAGTTTTGGACGGGAACGGTCGCCCCGACGGAGCGTCTCGTTATTTGTCATTTTCGGAAATGAGTGCCAATCCGAAACTGGAATCTTTCTCCTTGACAACGTCGGAATTTTCGATACGGACGATTGGGCGTGGATTTCGTTAAAAACTGAAATACGGACCATGAGATACGACCATTTGAAATCGTACGTGTCTTTTTTTAAAAACGGTGTACCACCACGGAAATAACCTTCTTCGGAAAGGATCCCGGCTGGCGGCATGATATTCGGGAACATTGTGACGTAGCTAACATCCGTACGGACGAGTGGGTATGCATTACGGATTTTTCAAGTCAAGCGGAGAGTGAGATATGGGCGTCTGAAAAAATGTCAGAAATTTTGAGTTTTCGACGGGAACGGTCGCCCCGACGGAGCGTCTCGTTGTTTGTCATTTTCGGTAAGGAGCACCAACCCAAAACTGGAATCTTTCTACTCAGACAACGTCGGAATTTTCGATACGGACGATTGGGCGTGGATTTCGTTAAAAACTGAAATACGGACCATGAGATACGACCATTTGAAATCGCACGTGTCTTTTTGTGAGAATGGTGTACCCCAACGGAAATCACCGTCTTCGGAAAGGATCCCGATCGGCAGCATAAAATCCGGGAATATGGTGACATAGCTAACATCCGTATGGACGAGTAGGTATGCGCTACGGATTTTTCGAGTCGAGCGGAGAGTGAGATACGGGCCTCAGAAAAAACGTCAGAAATTTTGAGTTTTCGACGGGAACGGTCGCCCAGACGGAACGTCTCCTTGTTTGTCATTTTCGGCAAGGAGCGCCAATCCAAAACTGGAATCTTTCTCCTCGGACAACGTCAGAATTTTCGATACGAACGATTGGGTGTGGATTTCGTTAAAAACTGAAATACGGACCATGAGATACGACCATTTGAAATCGCACATGTCTTGAAAACGGTGTACCACCACGGAAATAACCTTCTTCGGAAAGGATCCCGGCCGGCGGCATGATATCCGGGAACATTGTGACGTAGCTAACATCTATACGGACGAGTGGGTATGCATTACAGATTTTTCAAGTCAAGCGGAGAGTGAGATATGGGCGTCTGAAAAAATGCCAGAAATTTTGAGTTTTCGACGGGAACGGTAGCCTTGACGGAGCGTCTCGTTGTTTGTCATTTTCGGTAAAGAGCACCAATCCGAAACTGGAATCTTTCTCCTCGGACAACGTCAGAATTTTCGATACGGACGATTAGGCATGGATTTTGTTAAAAACTGAAATACGGACCATGAGATACGACCATTTGAAATCGCACGTGTCTTTTTGTGAAAAAGGTGTACCCCCACGGAAATCACCGTCTTCGGAAAGGATCCCGGTCGGCGGCATAAAATCCGGGAATATGGTGACGTAGCTAACATCCGTATGGACGAGTGGGTATGCGCTACGGATTTTTCGAGTCGAGCGGAGAGTGAGATACAGGCCGCAGAAAAAATGTCAGAAATTTTGAGTTTTCGACGGGAACGGTCGCCCTGACGGAACGTCTCCTTGTTTGTCATTTTCGGCAAGGAGCGCCAATCCAAAACTGGAATCTTTCTCCTCGGAAAATGTCAGAATTTTCGATACGGACGATAGGGCGTGAATTTCATAAAAAAGTGAAATACGGGCCATGAGATACGACCATTTGAAATGGCACGTGTCTTTTTGTGAAAAAGGTGTACCCCCACGGAAATCACCATCTTCGGAAAGGATCCCGGTCGGCGGCATAAAATCCGGGAATATGGTGACGTAGCTAACATCCGTACGGACGAGTGGGTATGCATTATGGATTTTTCGAGTGAGCGGAGAGTGAGATACGGGAGTCTGAAAAAACGTAAGAAATTTTAAGTTTTTGACGGGAACGGTCACCCCGACGGAGCGTCTCGTTGTTTGTCAATTTCGGCAAGGAGCGCCAATCCAAAACTGGAATCTTTCTCCTCGGACAACGTCAGAATTTTCGATACGGACGATTGGGCGTGGATTTCGTTAAAAACTGAAATACGGACCATGAGATACGACCATTTGAAATCGCTCGTGTCTTTTTTTAAAAACGGTGTACCACCACGGAAATCACCTTCTTCGGAAATGATCCCGACCGACGGGATGAAATCCGGGAACATGGTGACGTAGCTAACATCCGTACGGACGAGTGGGTATGCGTTACGGATTTTTCGAGTTAGCGGAGAATGAGATACGGGCGTCTGAAAAAATGTCAGAAATTTTGAGTTTTCGACGGGAACGGTCGCCCCGACGGAGCGTCTCGTTGTTTGTCATTTTCGGTAAGGAGCACCAACCCGAAACTGGAATCTTTCTCCTCAGACAACGTCGGAATTTTCGATACGGACGATTGGGCGTAGATTTCGTTAAAAACTGAAATACGGACCATGAGATACGACCATTTGAAATCGCACATGTCTTTTTGTGAAAAAGGTGTACCCCCACGGAAATCACCTTCTTCGGAAAGGATCCCGACCGACGGGATGAAATCCGGGAACATGGTGACGTAGCTAACATCCGTACGGACGAGTGGGTATGCGTTACGGATTTTTCGAGTCGAGCGGAGAGTGAGATACGGCCTCAGAAAAAACGTCAGAAATTTTGAGTTTTCGACGGAAAACGGTCCGCCCTGACGGAACGTCTCCTTGTTTGTCATTTTCGGCAAGGAGCGCCAATCCAAAACTGGAATCTTTCTCCTCGGACAACGTCAGAATTTTCGATACGAACGATTGGGTGTGGATTTCGTTAAAAACTGAAATACGGACCATGAGATACGACCATTTGAAATCGCACGTGTCTTGAAAACGGTGTACCACCACGGAAATAACCTTCTTCGGAAAGGATCCCGGCCGGCGGCATGATATCCGGGAACATTGTGACGTAGCTAACATCTATACGGACGAGTGGGTATGCATTACAGATTTTTCAAGTCAAGCGGAGAGTGAGATATGGGCGTCTGAAAAAATGTCAAAAATTTTGAGTTTTCGACGGGAACGGTTGCCCCGACGGAGCGTCTCGTTGTTTGTCATTTTCGGTAAGGAGCACCAATCCAAAACTGGAATCTTTCTCCTCGGACAACGTCAGAATTTTCGATACGGACGATTAGGCATGGATTTTGTTAAAAACTGAAATACGGACCATGAGATACGACCATTTGAAATCGCACGTGTCTTTTTTTGAAAAAGGTGTACCCCCACGGAAATCACCGTCTTCGGAAAGGATCCCGGTCGGCGGCATAAAATCCGAGAATATGGTGACGTAGCTAACATCCGTACGGATTGAGTGGGTATGCGCTACGGATTTTTCGAGTCTAGCGGAGAGTAAGATACGGGCGTCAGAAAAAACGTAAGAAATTTTGAGTTTTTGACGGGAACAGTCGCCCTGACAGAATGTCTCCTTGTTTGTCATTTTCGGCAAGGAGCGCCAATCCAAAACTGGAATCTTTCTCCTCGGACAACGTCAAAATTTTCGATACGGACGATTGGGCGTGGATTTCGTTAAAAACTAAAATACGGACCATGAGATACGACCATTTGAAATCCCATGTGTCTTTTTGTGAAAAAGGTGTACCCCCACGGAAATCACCTTCTTCGGAAAGGATCACGGCCTGCGGGACGAAATCCAGGAACATGGTGACGTAGATAACATCCGTACGGACGAGTGGGTATGTATTACGGATTTTTCGAGTTAGCGGAGAGTAAGATACGGGCGTCTGAAAAAACATCAGAAATTTTGAGTTTTCGACGGGAACGGTCGCCCCGACGGAGCGTCTCATTGTTTGTCATTTTCGGTAGGGAGCGCCAATCCAAAACTGGAATCTTTCTCTCAGAAAACGTCAAAATTTTCGATACGGACGATTGGCGTGAATTTCGTTAAAAACCGAAATACGGGCCATGAGATATGACCATTTGAAATCGCACATGTCTTTTTATGAAAAAGGTGTACCCCCATGGAAATCACCTTCTTCGGAAAGGATCACGGCCTGCGGGACGAAATCCAGGAACATGGTGACGTAGCTAACATCCGTACGGACGAGTGGGTTTGCATTACAGATTTTTCGAGTGAGCGGAGAGTGAGATACTGGCGTCTGAAAAAACATCAGAAATTTTGAGTTTTCGACAGGAACAGTCGTCCCGAAGGAGCATCTCATTATTTGTCATTTTCGGCAAGGAACGCCAATCCAAAACTGGAATCTTTCTCCTCGGACAACGTCAAAATTTTTGATACGGACGATTAGGCGTGAATTTCGTTAAAAACCAAAATACGGGCTATAAGATACGACCATTTGAAATCGCACATGTCTTTTTGTGAAAAAGGTGTACCCCCACGGAAATCACCTTCTTCGAAAAGGATCACGGCCTGCGGGACGAAATCTGGGAACATAGTGACGTAGCTAACATCCCTACGGACGAGTGGGTATGCATTACAGATTTTTCGAGTGAGCGGAGAGTGAGATACGGGCGTCTGAAAAAATGTCAAAATTTTGAGTTTTCGACGGGACCGGTGGCCCCAACGGACCGTCTCATTGTTTGTCATTTTCGGCAAGGACCGCCAATCCAAAACTGGAATCTTTCTACTCGGACAACGTCAGAATTTTTGATACGGACGATTGGACGTTAATTTCGTTAAAAACTGAAATACGGGACATGAGATATGACCATTTGAAATCGCATGTGTCTTTTTGTGAAAAAGGTATACCCCCACGGAAATCACCTTCTTCGGAAAGGATCACGGCCTGCGGGACAAAATCCGGGAACATGGTGACGTAGCTAACATCCGTACGGACGAGTGGGTTTGCATTACGGATTTTTTGAGTGAGCGGAGAGTGAGATACGGGCGTCTGAAAAAACATCAGAAATTTTGAGTTTTCAACGGGAACGGTCGCCCTGACGGAACGTCTCATTATTTGTCATTTTCGATAAGGAGCGCCAATCCGAAACTGGAATCTTTCTCCTCGGATAACGTCAGAATTTTCGATACGGACGATTGGGCGTGGATTTCGTTAAAAACTGATATACGGACCATGAGATACGACCATTTGAAATCGCACGTGTCTTTTTGTGAAAAAGGTGTACCCCACGGAAATCACCTTCTTCGGAAAGGATCACAGACTGCGGGACAAAATCGGGAACATGGTGACGTAGCTAACATCCGTACGGACGAGTGGGTATGCGTTACGGATTTTTCGAGTGAGCGGAGAGTGAGATACGGGCGTCTGAAAAAATGTCAGAAATTTTGAGTTTTCGACGGGAACGGTCTCCCCGACGGAGCGTCTCGTTGTTTGTCATTTTCGGTAAGGAGCGCCAATCCGAAACTGGAATCTTTCTCCTCGGATAACGTCAGAATTTTCGATACGGACGATTGGGCATGGATTTCGTTAAAAACTTAAATACGGACAATGAGATACGACAATTTGAACTCGCACGTGTCTTTTTGTGAAAAAGGTGTACCCCCACGGAAATCACCTTCTTCGGAAAGGATCACGGCCTGCGGGACGAAATCCGGGAACATGGTGACGTAGCTAACATCCGTACGGACGAGTGGGTATGCATTACGGATTTTTCTAGTGAGCGGAGAGTGAGATACGGGCGTCTGAAAAAACGTCAGAAATTTTGAGTTTTCGATAGGAACGGTCGCCCCGACAGAGCGTCTCATTGTTTGTCATTTTCGGCAAGGAGTGCCAATCCAAAACTAGAATCTTTCTCCTCGGACAATGTCGGAATTTTTGATACGGATGATTGGGCGTGAATTTCATAAAAAAGTGAAATACGGGCCATGAGATACGACCATTTGAAATGGCACGTGTCTTTTTGTGAAAAAGGTGTACCCCCACGGAAATCACCATCTTCGGAAAGGATCCCGGTCGGCGGCATAAAATCTGGGAATATGGTGACGTAGCTAACATCCGTACGGACGAGTGGGTATGCGTTATGGATTTTTCGAGTGAGCGGAGAGTGAGATACGGGCGTCTGAAAAAACGTAAGAAATTTTAAGTTTTTGACGGGAACGGTCACCCCGACGGAGCGTCTCGTTGTTTGTCAATTTCGGCAAGGAGCGCCAATCCAAAACTGGAATCTTTCTACTCGGACAACGTCAGAATTTTTGATACGGACGATTGGGCTTGGATTTCGTTAAAAACTGAAATACGGACCATGAGATACGACCATTTGAAATCGCACGTGTCTTTTTTTGAAAACGGTGTACCACCATGGAAATAACCTTCTTCGGAAAGGATCCCGGCCGGCGGCATGAAATCCGGGAACATGGTGATGTAGCTAACATCCGTACGGACAAGTGGGTATACGTTACGGATTTTTCAAGTCAAGCGGAGAGTGAGATATGGGCGTCTGAAAAAATGTCAAAAATTTTGAGTTTTCGACGGGAACGGTGGCCCCAACGGACCGTCTTGTTGTTTGTCATTTTCGGCAAGGAGCGCCAATCCAAAATCTGAATCTTCCTCCTCGGACAACGTCAAAATTTTCGATACGGACGATTGGTCGTTGATTTCGTTAAAAACTGAAATACGGGCCATGAGATACGACCATTTGAAATCGCACGTGTCTTTTTGTGAAAAAGGTGTACCCCCACGGAAATCACCTTATTCGGAAAGGATCACAGCCTGCGGGACGAAATCCGGGAACATGGTGACGTAGCTAACATCCGTACGGACGAGTGGGTATGCATTACAGATTTTTCGAGTCGAGCGGAGAATGAGATACGGGCATCTGAAAAAACGTAAGAAATTTTGAGTTTTCGACGGGAACGGTGGCCCCGACGGAGCGTCTCGTTGTTTGTCATTTTCGGTAAGGAGCACCAATCCGAAACTGGAATCTTTCTCCTCGGACAACGTCGAAATTTTCGATACTGACGATTGGACGTGGATTTCGTTAAAAATTGAAATACGGACCATGAGATACGACCATTTGAAATCGCACGTGTCTTTTTATAAAAAGGTGTATCCCCACGGAAATCACCTTCTTCAGAAAGGATCACGACCTGCGGGACGAAATCCGAGAATATGGTGACGTAGCTAACATCCGTACGACGAGTGGGTATGCGTTACAGATTTTTCGAGTGAGCGGAGAGTGAGATACGGGCGTCTGAAAAAACGTAAGAAATTTTAAGTTTTTGACGGGAACGGTCACCCCGACGGAGCGTTTCGTTGTTTGTCAATTTCGGCAAGGAGCGCCAATCCAAAACTAGAATCTTCCTCCTCGGATAACATCGAAATTTTTTATACGGACGATTGGGCGTGAATTTCGTTAAAAACCGAAATACGGGCCATGAGATACGACCATTTCAAATTGCACATGTCTTTTTGTGAAAAAGGTGTACCCCCACGGGAATCACCTTCTTCGGAAAGGATCACGGCCTGCCGGACGAAATCCGGGAACATGGTGACGTAGCTAACATCCCTACGGACGAGTGGGTATGCATTACAGATTTTTCGAGGGAGTGGAGAGTGAGATACAGGCGTCTGAAAAAACGTCAGAAATTTTGAGTTTTCGACGGGAATGGTCGCCCCGACGGAACGTCTCATTGTTTGTCATTTTCGGCAAGGAGCGCCAATCCGAAACTGGAATCTTTCTCCTCGGACAATGTCGGAATTTTTGATACGGACGATTGGCCATGAATTTCGTTAAAAACTGAAATACGGGCCATGAGATACGACCATTTGGCACGTGTCTTTTTGTGAAAAAGTTGTACCCCCACGGAAATCACCTTCTTCGGAAAGGATCCCGGTCGGCGACATGAAATCCGGGAATATGGTGACGTAGCTAACATCCGTACGGACGAGTGGGTATGCGCTACGGATTTTTCGAGTCAAGAGGAGAGTGAGATACGGGCCTCAGAAAAAACGTCAGAAATTTTGAGTTTTCGACGGGAACGGTCGCCTTGACGGAACGTCTCCTTGTTTGTCATTTTCGGCAAGGAGCGCCAATCCAAAACTGGAATCTTTCTCCTCGGACAACGTCAGAATTTTCGATACGGACGATTGGGTGTGGATTTCGTTAAAAACTGAAATACGGACCATGAGATACGACCATTTGAAATCGCATGTGTCTTTTTTTGAAAACGGTGTACCACCACGGAAATAACCTTCTTCGGAAAGGATCCCGGCCGGCGGCATGATATCCGGGAACATGGTGACGTAGCTAACATCCGTACGGACGAGTGGGTATGCGTTACGGATTTTTCGAGTCGAGCGGAGAGTGAGATATGGGCGTCTGAAAAAATGTCAGAAATTTTGAGTTTTCGACGGGAACGGTCTCCCCGACGGAGCGTCTCGTTGTTTGTCATTTTCGGTAAGGAGCGCCAATCCGAAACTGGAATCTTTCTCCTCGGACAACGTCGGAATTTTCGATACGGACGATTGGGCGTGGATTTCGTTAAAAACTGAAATACGGACCATGAGATACGACCATTTGAAATCGCACGTGTCTTTTTGTGAAAAAGGTGTACCCCCACGGAAATCACCTTCTTCGGAAAGGATCACGGCCTGCGGGACGAAATCCGGGAACATGGTGACGTAGCTAACATCCGTACGGATGAGTGGGTATGTGTTACGGATTTTTCGAGTGAGCGGAGAGTGAGATACGGGCGTATGAAAAAAGTAAAAAATTTTAAGTTTTTGACGGGAACGGTGGCCCCGAAGGAGCGTCTCGTTGTTTGTCATTTTCGGGAAGCAACGCCAATCCAAAACTGGAATCTTCCTCCTCGGACAACGTTGAAATTTTTGATACGGACGATTGGGCGTGGATTTCGTTAAAAAGCGAAATAGGGGCCATGAGATACGACCATTTAAAATCGCACGTGTCTTTTTCTGAAAAAGGTGTACCCCCACGGAAATCACCTTCTTCGGAAAGGATCCCGGACTGCGGAACGAAATCCGGGAACATGTTGACGTAGCTAACATCCGTACGGACGAGTGGTTATGCAATACGGATTTTTCGAGTAGAGCGGAGAGTGAGATACGGGCATCTGAAAAAATGTCAAAACTTTCGAGTTTTCGATAGGAACGGTCGCCCTGGCAGAACGTCCCGTTGTTTGCCATTTTCGGCAAGAAACGCCAATCCGAAACAGGAGTCTTTCTACTCAGACAATGTCGGAATTTTCGATACGGACGATTGGGCGTGGATTTCGTTAAAAACCGAAATACGGGCCATGAGATACGACCATTTGAAATCGCACGTGTCTTTTTTTGAAAAAGGTGTACCCCCACTGAAATCACCTTCTTCGGAAAGGATCCCGGTCGGCGGGATGAAATCCAAGAATATGGTGACGTAGCTAACATCCGTACGGACGAGTGGGTATGCGCTACGGATTTTTCGAGTCTATCGGAGAGTGAGATACGGGCGTCTGAAAAAATGTTAGAAATTTTGAGTTTCCGACGGGAACGGTCGCCCTGACTGAGCGTCCCGTTGTTTGCCATTTTCGGCAAGGAACGCCAATCCAAAACAGGAATCTTTCTACTCGGACAATGTCGAAATTTTCGATACGAACGATTGGGCGTGGATTTCGTTAAAAATCGAAATACGAGCCATGAGATACGACCATTGGAAATCGCACGTGTCTTTTTCTGAAAAAAGTATACCCCCACGGAAATCACCTTCTTCGGAAAGGATCCCAGCCTGTGGGACAAAATCCGGGAATATGGTGACGTAGCTAACATCCGTACGGACGAGTGGGTATGCGCTAGGATTTTTTGAGTCGAGCAGAGAGTGAGATAGGGCGTCTGAAAAAACGTCAGAAATTTCGAGTTTTCGATGGAAACGGTCTCCCCGGTGGAGCGTCCCGTTGTTTGCCATTTTCGGCAAGGAATGCCAATCCAAAATAGGAAACTTTCTACTCAGACAACGTCGAAATTTTCGATACGGACGATTGGGCGTGGATTTCGTTAAAAAGCGAAATATGGGCCATGAGATACGACCATTTGAAATCGCACGTGTCTTTTTCTGAAAAAGGTGTACCCCCACGGAAATCACCTTCTTCGGAAAGGATCCCGGCCTGCAGATGAAATCCGGGAACATGGTGACGTAGCTAACATCCGTACGAACGAGTGGGTATGCATTACGGATTTTTCAACTCGAGCGGAGAGTGAGATACGGGCATCTGAAAAAACATCAGAAATTTCGAGTTTTCGATGGAAACGGTCTCCCCGACGGAACGTCCCGTTGTTTGCCATTTTCGGCAAGGAACGCCAATCCAAAATAGGAATCTTTCTACTCGGACAATGTCGAAATTTTTGATACGGACGATTGGGCGTAGATTTCGTTAAAAATCGAAATACGAGCCATGAGATACGACCATTTGAAATCGCACGTGTCTTTTTCTTAAAAAGGTGTCCCCCCACGGAAATCACCTTCTTCAGAAAGGATCCCGGCCTGTGGGATGAAATCCGGGAACATGGTGACGTAGCTAACATCCGTACGGATGAGTGGGTATGTGCTAGGATTTTTTGAGTCGAGCGGAGAGTGAGATACGGGTGTCTGAAAAAACGTCAGAAATTTGAGTTTTCGATGGAAACGGTCTCCCCGGTGGAGCGTCCCGTTGTTTGCCATTTTCGACAAGGAATGCCAATCCAAAATAGGAAACTTTCTACTCGGACAACGTCGAAATTTTCGATACGGACGATTGGGCGTAGATTTCGTTAAAAAGCGAAATAGGGGCCATGAGATACGACCATTTGAAATCGCACGTGTCTTTTTCTGAAAAAGGTTTACCCCCACAGAAATCACCTTCTTCGGAAAGGATCCCGGCCTGCGGGATGAAATCCGGGAACATGGTGACGTAGCTAACATCCGTACGAACGAGTGGGTATGCACTACGGATTTTTCGAGTCGAGCGGAGAGTGAGATACGGGCATCTGAAAAAATGTCAAAAAAATTTTAGTTTTCGATGGGAACGGTCGCCCCGGCGAAGCGTCCCGTTGTTTGCCATTTTCAGCAAGAACGCCAATCCAAAATAGGAATCTTTCTACTTGAACAACATCGGAATTTTCGATAGGACGATTGGACTTGGATTTCGTTAAAAACTGAAATACGGGCCATAAGATACGACCATTTGAAATCGCACGTGTCTTTTTCTGAAAAAGGTGTACCCCCACGGAAATCACCTTCTTCAGAAAGGATCCCGACCTGCGGGACGAAATCCGAGAATATGGTGACGTAGCTAACATCCGTACGGACGAGTGGGTATCTACTACGAATTTTTCGAGTCGAGCGAAGAGTGAGATACGGGCGTCTGAAAAAACGTCAGAAATTTTGAGTTTTTGATGGGAACAGTCGCCCCGACGGAACATCCTGTTGTTTGCCATTTTCGACAAGGAAAGCCAATCCGAAATAGGAATCTTTCTACTCGAACAATGTTGGAATTTTAGATACGGACGATTGGGCGTGGATTTCGTTAAAAATCGAAATACGGGCCATGAGATACGACCATTTGAAATCACACGTGTCATTTTCTAAAAAATGTGTACCCCCACGGAAATCACCTTCTTCAGAAAGGATCCCGGCATTCAGGATGAAATCCAGGAACATGGTGACGTAGCTAACATCCGTATGGAGGAGTGGGTATGAACTACGGATTTTTTGAGTCGAGCGAAGAGTGAGATACGGCCGTCTGAAAAAACGTCAGAAATTTTGAGTTTTCGATAGAAACGGTCTCCCCGGCGGAGCGCCCGGTTGTTTGCAATTTTCGGTAAGGAACGCCAATCCAAAATAGGAATCTTTCTACTCGGACAATGTCGGAATTTTTGATACGGACGATTGGGTGTGGATTTCGTTAAAAACTGAAATATGGGTCATGAGATACGACCATTCGAAATCGCACATGTCTTTTTCTGAAAAAGGTGTACCCCCACGGAAATCACCTTCTTCAGAAAGGATCCCGGCCTGTGGGATGAAATTCGGGAATATGGTGACGTAGCTAACATCCGTACGGACGAGTGGGTATGCGCTAGGATTTTTCAAGTCGAGCGGAGAGTGAGATACGGGCGTCTGAAAAAACGTCAGAAATTTCGAGTTTTCGATGGAAACAGTCTCCCCGGTGGAGCGTCCCGTTGTTTGCCATTTTTGACAAGGAATGCGAATCCGAAATAGGAATCTTTCTACTCGGACAACGTCGAAATTTTCGATACAGACGATTGGGCGTGGATTTCGTTAAAAAGTGAAATAGAGGCCATGAGATATGACCATTTGAAATCGCACGTGTCTTTTTCTGAAAAAGGTGTACCCCCACGGAAATCAACTTCTTCGAAAAGGATCCCGGCCGGCGGGACGAAATCGGGGAACATGGTGACGTAGCTAACATTCGTACGGACGAGTGGGTATGCATTACGGATTTTATGAGTCGAGCGGAGAGTGAGATACGGGCATCTGAAAAAATATCAGAAATTTTGAGTTTTCGATGGAAACGGTCTCCCCGATGGAGCGTCCCGTTGTTTGCCATTTTCGGCAAGGAACGCCAATCCAAAACAGGAATCTTTCTACTCGGACAATGTCGAAATTTTCGATACGAACGATTGGGCGTGGATTTCGTTAAAAATTGAAATACGAGCCATGAGATACGACCATTGGATATCGCACGTGTCTTTTTCTGAAAAAAGTGTACCCCCACAGAAATCACCTTCTTTGGAAAGGATCCCGGCCTGTGGGATGAAATCCGGGAACATGGTGACGTAGCTAACATCCGTACGGACGAGTGGGTATACGCTAGGATTTTTTGAGTCGAGCGGAGAGTGAGATACGGGCGTCTGAAAAAACGTCAGAAATTTCGAGTTTTCGATGGAAACGGTCTCCCCGGTGGAGCATCCCGTTGTTTGCCATTTTCGGCAAGGAATGCCAATCCAAAATAGGAAACTTTCTACTCGGGCAACGTCGAAATTTTCGATACGGACGATTGGGCGTGGATTTCGTTAAAAACCGAAATAGGGGCCATGAGATACGACCATTTGAAATCGCACGTGTCTTTTTCTGAAAAAAGTGTACCCCCACGGAAATCACCTTCTTCGGAAAGGATCCAGGCCTGCGGGACGAAATCCGGGAACATGGTGACGTAGCTAACATCCGTACGAACGAGTGGGTATGCACTACGGATTTTTTGAGTCGAGCGGAGAGTGAGATACGGGCATCTAAAAAAACGTCAAAAATTTTGAGTTTTCGATGGGAACGGTCGCCTCGGCGGAGCATCCCGTTGTTTGCCATTTTCGGCAAGGAACGCCAATCCGAAACAGGAATCTTTCTACTTGGACAATGTCGGAATTTTTGATACGGGCGATTGGGCGTAGATTTCGTTAAAAACCGAAATACGTCCCATGAGATACGACTATTTGAAATCGCACGTGTCTTTTTTTGAAAAAGGTGTACCCCCACGGAAATCACTTTCTTTGGAAAGGATCCCGGCCTGCGGGACGAAATCCGGGAACATGGTGACATAGCTAACATCCGTACGGATGAGTAGGTATGCGCTACGGATTTTTCGAGTCGAGCGGAGAATGAGATACGGCAGTCTGAAAAAACATCAGAAATTTCGAGTTTTCGATGGAAACGGTCTCCCCGGTGGAGCGTCCCATTGTTTGCCATTTTCGGCAAGGAACGCCAATCCGCAACAGGAATCTTTCTACTCGGACAACGTCGAAATTTTCGATACGGACGATTGGACGTGAATTTCGTTAAAAAACGAAATAGGGGCCATGAGATACGACCATTTAAAATCGCACGTGTCTTTTTCTGAAAAAGGTGTACCCCCACGGAAATCACCTTCTTCGGAAAGGATCCCGGCCTGCGGAACGAAATCCGGAAATATGTTGACGTAGCTAACATTCGTACGGAGGAGTGGGTATGCACTACAGATTTTTCGAGTCGAGCGGAGAGTGAGATACGGGCATCTGAAAAAACGTCAGAAATTTTGAGTTTTCGATAGGAACGGTCGCCCCGGCGGAGCGTCCCGTTGTTTGACATTTTCGACAAGGAACGCCAATCTAAAACAGGAATCTTTTTACTCAGACAATGTCGAAATTTTTGATACGGACGATTTGGCGTGGATTTCGTTAAAAACCGAAATATGGTCCATGAGATACGACCATTTGAAATCGTACGTGTCTTTTTCTGAAAAAGGTGTACCCCCACGGAAATCACCTTCTTCGGAAAGGATCCCGACCTGCGGGACAAAAACCGAGAACATGGTGACGTAGCTAACATCTGTAGGAACGAGTGGGTATGCACTACGGATTTTTCGAGTCGAGCGGAGAGTGAGATACGGGCATCTGAAAAAACATCAGAAATTTTGAGTTTTCGATGGAAACGGTCTCCCCGGTGGAGCATCCCGTTGTTTGCCATTTTTGGCAAGGAACGCCAATCCGAAACAGGAATCTTTCTACTCGGACAATGTCAAAATTTTCGATACGGACGATTGGGCGTGGATTTCATTAAAAACCGAAATATGGGCCATGAGATACGACTATTTGAAATCGCACGTGTCTTTTTCTGAAAAAGGTGTACCCCCACGGAAATCACCTTTTTCAGAAAGAATCCCGGCCTGCGGGACGAAATCCGGGAACATGGTGACGTAGCTAACATCCGTACGGATGAGTGGGTATGCACTACGGATTTTTCGAGTCAAGCGGAGAGTGAGATACGGGCATCTGAAAAAACGTCAGAAATTTCGAGTTTTCAATTGAAACGGTCTCCCCGACGGAGCATCCGGTTGTTTGCCATTTTCGGCAAGGAACGCCAATTCGACACAGGAATCTTTCTACTCGGACAACGTCGAAATTTTCGATACGGACGATTGGGCGTGGATTTCATTAAAAACTGAAATAGGGGCCATGAGATACGACCATTTGAAATCACACGTGTCTTTTTCTAAAAAAGGTGTACTCCCACGGAAATCACCTTCTTCAGAAAGGATCCCGCCTGCAGGACGAAATCCGAGAACATGGTAACGTAGCTAACATCCGTACGGATGAGTGGGTATGCGCTACGGATTTTTCGAGTCGAGCGGAGAGAGAGGTACGGGCATCTGAAAAAACATCAGAAATTTCGAGTTTTCGATGGAAACGGTCTTCCCGGTGGAGCGTCCCGTTGTTTGCCATTTTCGGAAAGGAACGCCAATCCAAAACAGGAATCTTTCTACTTGGAAAATGTCAGAATTTTCGATACGGACAATTGGGTGTGGATTTCATTAAAAACCAAAATATAGGCCATGAGATACGACCATTTAAAATCGCAAGTGTCTTTTTCTGAAAAAGGTGTACCCCCACGGAAATCACCTTCTTCGGAAAGGATCCCTGCCTGCGGGACAAAATCCGAGAACATGGTGACGTAGCTAACATCCGTACGAACGAGTAGGTATGCGCTACGGATTTTTCGAGTCGAGCGAAGAGTGAGATACGGGCGTCTGAAAAAACGTCAGAAATTTCGAGTTTTCGATAGAAACGGTCTCCCCGGTGAAGCGTCCCGTTGTTTGCCATTTTCGGCAAGGAACGCCAATCCAAAATAGGAATCTTTCTACTCAGACAATGTCGGAATTTTCGATACGGACGATTGGGCGTGGATTTCGTTAAAAACCGAAATAGGGGCCATGAGATACGACCATTTGAAATCGGACGTGTCTTTTTCTGAAAAAGGTGTACTCTCACGGAAATCACCTTCTTCGGAAAGGATCCCGGCCTGCGGGACGGAATCTGGGAACATGGTGACGTAGCTAACATCCGTACGGACAAGTGGGTATACGCTACGGATTTTTCGAGTCGAGCGGAGAGAGAGATTCGGGCATCTGAAAAAATGTCAGAAATTTTGAGTTTTCGATGGAAACGGTCTCCCCGACGGAGCGTCCCGTTGTTTGCCATTTTCAGCAAGGAACACCAATTCGAAATAGGAATCTTTATACTCGGACAACGTCGAAATTTTCGATACGGACGATTGGGCGTGGATTTCGTTAAAAACTGAAATACGGGCCATGAGATACGACCATTTGAAATCGCACGTGTCTTTTTCTGAAAAAGGTGTACCCCCACGGAAATCACCTTCTTCGGAAAGGATCCCGCCTGCGGGACGAAATCCGGGAACATGGTGACGTAGCTAACATCCGTACGGACGAGTGGGTATGTGCTACGGATTTTTTGAGTCTAGCGGAGAGTGAGATACGGGCGTCTGAAAAAACGTCAGAAATTTCAAGTTTTCGATGGGAACGGTCGTCCCGGTGGAGCGTCCCATTGTTTGCCATTTTCGGCAAGGAATGCCAATCCGAAATAGGAATCTTTCTACTCGGACAACGTCGAAATTATCGATACGGACGATTGGGCGTGGATTTCGTTAAAAACTGAAATAGGGGCCATGAGATACGACCATTTGAAATTGCACGTGTTTTTTTCTGAAAAAGGTGTACCCCCACGGAAATCACCTTCTTCGGAAAGGATCCCGGCCTGCGAGACGAAATTCGAGAACATGGTGACGTAGCTAACATTCGTACGGACGAGTGGGTATGTGCTACGAATTTTTTGAGTTGAGCGGAGGGTGAGATACGGGAGTTTAAAAAAACCTCGAAAATTTTGAGTTTTCAACGGGAATGGTCACTCGGGCGGAGCTTGCCGTTGTTTGTCATTTTCGGTAGGGAAGACGAGTCCAAACCAGGAATCTTTATCCTCGAGAAACATAGACATTTTCGATACGGACGATTGGGCGTGGATTACATTAAAAACCGAAAGATGGGCAATGAGATACGACCATTTGAACGCGCATGTGTCCTGCCTTGAAAAAGGTGTACCCCCACGGAAATCACGTTTTTCGGAAAGGATCCCAGCCTGCGGGACGAAATCCGCGAACATAGTGATGTAGCTAACATCCGTACGGACGAGTGGGTATGTGCTACAAATTTTTTTAGTTGAGCGAAGAGTGAGATACGGGCATTTAAAAAAACGTCGGAAATTTCAAGTTTTCGACGGGAACGGTCGCCTAGGCGGAGCTTCCCGTTGTTTGCCATTTTCGACAGGGAAGATGAGTCCAGACCGAGAATCTTTCTCCTCGGGAAACATAGGCATTTTTGATACGGACGAGTGGACATGGATTACGTTAAAAATCGACAGATGGACGATGAGATACGACAATTTGAACGCGCACGTCTCCTGCCCCTAAAAAGGTGTACCCCCACGGAAATCACGTTTTTCAGAAAGGATCCCGGCCTGTGGGACGAAATCCAGGAACATGGTGACGATAAAAAATGTTCACATGTGACATTGTGTAAACAAATAAATTATAGAAAACACCCCAGATTAAAAAAGTTATTAACTGTTCCAATTTTTCGTTAAGTCAAAAAAATACTCTAATATTCTAAACAAAGGTTGGTATACTTCCCCCATAAACATAGAATGATGCTATCCACAAACATAGCATACCATTCAAAATTGTGCCAACTTACCAAATCACAAAACCAAGAGCTTTATGTGCAACCAAAGAAGCATTGTTGTTTTGAGAACTTTTTTGTTCATAGACTTCTTCATCTTCATCCCTCTTCCTAGATATCTTTGGTCGACTTGGTGACCTCCTTAATGGAGATGGAAGTACATTAAATGAAGGCTGTAAATGCAATCCCAATATATATTTAAATTTTTAACTACACATGATTAAAATAGAAAATGTCCAATACATACATCTGACCATTCAACACAGCTTGGAGCAATTGGCTTAATATGCCCTGCGTATGTCCTCTTATAGTATATCATCGAGTGATATTTACTACAGTAACTAAAAAAAAGGAAAATGTACAAAAGATGAGATAACTTCAATAATAAAAAATTCAGACAACAATAGATATATATGGGATAAAAAATAATTTTGTACTTATACCATCTTAATCTATGTGGATTTATCATGTAGACTGCATGAATGCAAGGAATACTTGAGACTTGCCACTCATAAAATGAATTTTTTTTGGAGAACTTGGTGACCATATATTGGCATTGTTACTCCTCTCACCTTATAAATTAATTTTTTAATATAAAAAATAAATTTTTGAATGATTTAGACATGATACCATCTTCAAGTTACTTTATTATATAATTATTATTTTATCTTATGACGATCACTTGCTAACTTTTTGTTAGTCAGGTTTGTAAGTTTTGACATTGCAAATATAAGCTTCGATGCAAAGTATGTAATAAGAAATCCTGAAAATGGTATCTAATGCCACAAAGACGTTGAGGAGGTAATTCTATGAATTTTAAAAAAAGAAACTTGAAATTATTTTTCATTGTTAAATTTTAGAGTTTGGTGGGATTTCAAAACTTTGGATCAAGCCCAAACTAAATGAATTTTTTGATGGATGTGACGTTGGAATGTCAATTTGGTATAAGTAAGACCAGCTTTACTAACTTAGTAAGATTTGAAATCTTACTAAGGGTGATCGAGCTCTCCTAATGGCATCCAAAAATAATGATCTGATGCTACAAGGTTGCAGAGGTCAAAATTCTATGGATTTTGATTTTTTTTTTATTTTTTTAAGAGAATTTATTTTTCACCGTCGAATTTCAATTTTAAATTTGTGAGTTCGATAGCTGTCAATTTTCAAAACCTTGGATCAAGCCACCAAAAAAATTATTTTTCGATATTGAAATCTACGCTGTTGTGCTGGATTGTCAATATGACGATTGATTTGAGCCAAAAATGACCCTTAGTACGATTTTAAATCTTACTAAATTTGTAAGAAAAGCACTTTTATCGGGTAATTCATTTGAATTAAACGACGTTGGTAAGATTTCAGTTACTAAGGAACGTTAATTAACAGCGTCAAATATGCAGCTCTCTGATTTTGAAATTTGAAATCCCGCCCAATATTCTACAAAATTATACTCCCACCCACCCACCCAGGAGAACGTTGTCTCTCTCTCTCTCTCTCAGTTGTGTGCGAATTGTGGAGGGTCTCTCTCTTCTCCCCCAATCGTTGTGTCTGGGTGCTGGAGTTGAACATTGTGTTGCAGAACGTTGTCTCGCTCTCTCTTAACGTTGTGTGCGAATCGTGAAGGGTCCCTCTCTTCTCCCCCAATCGTTGTGTCTGGGCGTTGGAGTTGAATATTTTGTTACAGAACGTTCTCTCTCTCTCTCTCTCAACATTGTGTGTGAATCGTGAAGGGTCCCGCTCTTCTCCCCCAATCGTTGTGTCTCAGCGTTGGAGTTGAACATTGTGTTGCAGAAAGTTTTGATGATCGGGCTCCAACAATGGAAGAGGATCGCACAAAAAATTGATGATTCTGGGGAAGTCAATTTGAAAGACGCAGATATTAGGGCATCCTGCAAAGATGGAAATTTCTTCACCCAAATTGGTGGAATCATATGGGCAAAACCAGATGGAAATACTGAGTTGGATTCAAAGCCCTTGACAGAGGCATCAGAAGTTCCATGGAGATATGGTTTGGACCAAGGAGGAAGTCCCGAGAGCATCAGAAAGGAATGTTTTCCCCTTCTCCCTTATCATTTTCTCAGGATTTCAACAATATCAGTTCAAGATCTATCTGATGGTTAGTATCATATCCTATCCTATCTTGCATATTTGTCCGAGTTTACCATTTCAATAAATCTCTTATTGCGATAGATGGGATTGATATTGTTTTCGTTAAAAAACTTTTGCCAATAGATTTATGTGAGTAGATTTTGGAAAATTATTTACAATATGTTGAAGAGTAACTTTAATTTGACCCTTTATTATAGGATTCATTTGTAACAATACATGGAGCGAGATTTTGTTTTGTTATCTTTATACTAGTGACAACGAGCTTATGTGCCATTAAGATTCATGCCCAACACCACTCTATCTAGAATCAACAACAACAAACAGGGGCAGACTTCTGTTATATCCAGTTGTGAACTGAATCGGCTAGGCCAAGATAACCAACCTTGAGTTAGACGAGTTGTGTTCAGATCAGACATCCAAAGCCAACTTTCCCTAGCCGCTTTGTGCTGGGTTTACGGCAAGTAGTTCAATGGTATAGCCAAATACTTTCACGATGTTAAATAATGAAAAATCTATTCTATTGAATATTTATATCCTACTGCTTTAGTGCATGAGCTCGAGTAGAGGATTGAGGAAAGTCCTTGATGCCTAGCCTAATAGGGGCTCTTTAATACAACTCAATTGAGCATCTTAAGGAGTTTTAGCGAAGAATAATGCATCTCTGTACTTTTTGTCACGTATGTTGTTGAGAGGGTTCATTAGATTTGTGTGTAGGTCAAGTTAGTTATACACCTCTATCTACTAGAAAGCCTTTGGGTAATGCTCTATTGGTCACCTATAGGGGATAATTTAATCATAACAAAATAAAGATACTCCACACCTAGAATTTAATCTCTACGAAGTTTGTCATGTTTGATCTTTTTTATGGAAGTCCCTATAGCTTTGATTTGGGTTCACCATTTCAGTTAATTCGTAATCTAGGATGAAGAGGAGGTGTTGATGAGTAATATCATGTGGTCTTCTGAAATAGATGATTAATTTGTTACATGGAGCATGGCCATGGTTTTTGATAAATACATTGATGAAAGTGAGATTATGGGGTGGGATACGTGGAGTAGATCATATTGAGGTGTTTTGATGATTCATATGTTTTTTATATTTTTAAAAGTCCCTATGATCTTAAGGTGATCTTTTATTGAACAAGATGAAAACTTTTGAGGCCAAAGATTTCGTACCTACTATGTTGAGTCATTAATGTTCATATAAAAGTAATATTGATTTTTGGTAATAGCAATTTATCATTTCTTTACCCTAATCTGTCAATTGATATGACAAAGGATTAAAACGAGTTGATTTCTAGAGATATTTTAATTATGATGAAGAGTACTTTTTTGTGGACCTTTTAAAGATAGGATTATATGTAGTGAGATTGTTATCTTTGATTTGTACTTTGAAGGTAGTGAAGATTACAGCGTGAGATACATAAAATGAGATTCGATTGTGATATTTTGATGGTTCTGATTAAGTGTTATTTGATGAACATGATGACAACCCTTAGGGCTAAATATTTCAGATTCTGTTTGTTTAATGTTCTTATAAATCTATTATTGAATTCTAGGATTGGAAATGGAATGATTCTGAGTTACTACTTAAATAAATCTTGTTGAAGTGGGATGATGCAATCGATATTGTTTGTCAAAATATTATTCCAAAGGATTGTTGGGATTGAAATTTGGTGAAATATTTTCGTGCATAGTGAATAGTAATTTCATGTGGCCTTTTAGAAGAAGGACTTGATGGTTTAGATTGCATAAATTAAATGAATACTATTGTAATCCTTGCATTGATGATGGTGAGATCATTTGTGGTGTCTCGAGTAAGTAGATTTCTGTGGCCTATGTTACTTGGAGTGAATATGGTTATAATCTATAAGGGTAAGATTAAATTGTGGTGCTCAAAGTGAAAGTATATCCTTAACCCGTCTTTATTAGAAATGATAGAGATTGTAAGGGGACAACGTTTCCGATTCAATTTGTTGCTGTTATGAAAGCATTATTCAGTTTCCAATTGAAATTAGAGTGGTTCCAAATTGACTACTGCAATGACTCCTAATCGAGGAATACATGATCTCTATTGTTTTTGTTGAAGATTTATGCCAAAGAATAACGAGATTATATTTTAGAAGAAATATGTATAAATATGTTCAAAATAATATTTATAGGGACTTCTACACATATGGTTAATCTTTGATGTGAAGCGTGACTATGGTTGTTGTTCTATATATTGATGGTATTTAGGATATGGTGTGAATAAATTCTTGTCTTGGGAGCTCTGTTTGTGTGAGATTGGTCTGTCCCAATAATTGTAGGTGATCATTGTTACGCATGACCTAGACTTTTAAGGTCAATTATTTGAAGGACAAATATCATAAGTGTAGCAGACGACAAATATGTTGTTTTGGAGACAAAAGTCAAGGTTCCAATGAAACCTTCTTGCTTTAGAAGACCAAAATTCAAGAGAGTAGGCAAATTTCAACAAATGAAGGTCAAGCATATTAACACTTTTTCTTGAATTAATGGACACTAGGATTAGGATTTGATGTTGGGATACAAATAGTTGTCAAGATAAAGGGTACCATTATGATAAGATTTGGTTCAAGACCTAAATGATGAAAAATTAGACACAAATAAGGTGCTTTTTGAATTTTTGAGTAGAAAGGTAGTATTAAATTTAGAAACTTTTAATGGTTAGGGAAATGATGTTTGGAATTGAAGGTTTTTAGCCTAAGGCCTGATTAATGTGATTTGGGGATAAGCGTGGGATTCTACTAGTAATTTGTTTGAACTAATTACAATAATATAAGGAAGAAATGGAAGGTGGGATATTAAGTAATTGACAAAGTTGCTTCTCTACGATATTAGGTGATATATTAAGTAAAGGCCTCTTTTGCCTATTGCGACTCTTATGCACATTATACTTGTAGAATATGTAACATTTATGTTATTGATAATGAAACCATGTCGAAGCTATGGTAGATGAAGGTAAAAATCCTTCTTATGCTACGATAGACAACTTTCAATATCAGAAAAGAGAGCGAGGGTGATTGTGATTTTATGGTTTGCAACATCTAGGTTGCATGGAAAGTGTTTTTTTTTTTGTTTTTTTGGGCGAACAACGAAATTGTTTTTCTATTTCACATTGTTCTTAAAAAAATCTACATATTGCAAACCGAATGGAGCCATATATTACACAATATACAACACATGCACAACAACTAGTGTTTAATGGAAAGTGTTTTTTTTTTTTTTTGTAGGTTCACAAGTTAATTGTTTACCTATTTCACACTTTTCTTAAAAACTTACAACTTTCGAAGTGAAGGGGACCATACATACAATAGTAAATATATAACACATACATAAGCCCACTTGTGAAATGTTTAAACTTAATTATCATCATTTGAATAACACTCACAAGAAAAATCATGATTTGTGCAACAAATTCAGCATATTCAATTGTATATAATTAAAAATACAATTTACAAAGTAAAACTTAAAATCTTGAAAATTTTCAATTCATTGGCTCATTATAATGGTTTTTAGTACTAGCGTTGTACTCTTCACATCGTCTTTTATATATTTTAATTTAATATGCCTTTCCAATTTTCTATTATTATTATTATTATTTTTTTTTTTTCATTTTATTCGTCATATGGCTCTCTCATCATACATACTCTTTGTTTACCTACAGTTTTTGAAATACAGTTTTCTAGACTCTTTTTATAATAATAAAAAAAATTAGTTTTTTTTTTTTATGTAAGTTACTAGTATCCCTATCTGTATTGATCATCCCTTGATCCAAATTATATTCTAAGAAACTAGAGCAGTTGAGCCCATAGTGACAAAAATCACGAAGTTTTTGAAAGAAATGAGTTTTCAAAAAATTAGGATTAATTGATTTAATCAACGATTTTTTGAAAAGTCACATTATTTTTTAGCATTTTGACGTATTACATTTTCATTAAATATTTAATGTATAAAAATGCATATCTTGTTGTACATTTTATTCAAAAAAGAATTATTTTTTACTTTTTAATTTATCCGATGTTTTCACGCCTTCACCAACTTTTGCCGTCTTTTTCCGAAACTTTCTCTTGCTGAATTATTTCCAAACCTTGATTTTTTCACTATGGTTGAGCCTATAGTATGGGTTAGATCTCTTTGAATCTCTATTGATAGCCTTTTTACTAGTCTTCAATTAAAACATGATTTAACAGGTTAGTCTTTGATGATCACAGTGCACCCCTGTCTATTGCTAGTAAGGATTAGATTGTGGCCATGATGCAAGTTTTATCACTATGTGACCCTATATGTATCCTTGGACTGAACTTCCTTAGTTATTTTCTTATGGGTTAGTGTGAAAGTCATCTAAAAAAGCTTATCCCCCAAAAATTTCAATGCAAAATCTTAGAACGG
This sequence comes from Akebia trifoliata, assembly GCF_017979445.1. NCBI lineage: Eukaryota > Viridiplantae > Streptophyta > Magnoliopsida > Ranunculales > Lardizabalaceae > Akebia > Akebia trifoliata. The sequence goes on from NW_028237292.1 coordinate 24,077, forward strand.
AGGATGAGAAAAAAAAACTGAAAAAGGAAAGAAGCCCAAAAGAAAAGAAAAAAAAGTAATACATTAGTGTGAAAGCCGTCACTGGTATGTGCCAATGGAAAAGGCTGCCTAATAGTAAACTCTGGGTTGAAAAATGATGATACCCTGAAGTTCAAAAGTGTGAAAACGTAAGGGCTAAAAAAGTACATCCTCCGAAATTTTTATTGCAAAATCATTAAAGGGGGATAAGAAAAAGAAACCACGTGAGTGGTGGAGCAATGGTTGAGCGACTTGGGTATGCTCCCCAGAGTCGTGAGATTGAGTCTCCCCCCCCCCCCCCGCGATTTAACGTGATAAAATAATAAAGAATCATCCGAGTGGTGGAGCAGTGGTTGAGCGACCTGGGTATGCTCCTCAAAGTCGTGACATTGAGTCTCCCCACCCGCGATTTTTCTTGATAAAATAAGAAAGGATCACTTGAGTAGTGGAGCAGTGGTTGAGCGACCTGGGTTTGCTCCTCAGAGTCATGAAATTGAGTCTCCCTACTCGTGATTTAACTCGATAAAAAAAAAATCACCCTAGTGATGGAGCAGTGGTTAAGCGACCTGGGTTTGCTCCCCAGAGTCGTGAGATTAAGTCTCCCCACCCGTGATTTAACTCGATAAAATAAAAAAGAATCACCCAAGTGATGGAGCAGTGGTTAAGCAACCTGGGTTTGCTCCCCAGAGTCGTGAGATTGAGTCTCCCTACTTGCGGTTTTACTCTATAAAATAAAAAGGAATCACTCGAGTGGTGGAGCAGTGGTTGAGCGACTTAGGTTTGCTCCCTAGAGTCGTGAGATTGAGTCTCCCTACCCGTGATTTTACTCGATACGCCTGTTTGTGGTAGTAGGGTGTATCTGTAAGGGTTAGTCCCACTTTCAAAATAGGAGAAAGAAATAAAAATGCATCTACCCTAGACACTAGCTAGGATTGATCGTTCATTGGATTGCATTTAGTTTCCATAGTGATCTAACCTGCATATTGTCCTAAAATCTAAACCTACTCTAGGATAGTTCAGTTCACCATTTCACCCAATGATAACCAACGTTGAATATTGTTTTAATGGATGACTAGTAAAAATGACTGTCTCAATTATTCATTGACTCTAAAACATTCACTGTTTGCTTCACTGTCTCTTTTGCCTTTGTCTACTATATTTATTATGGTGGTTGAATGATCCATATTCATTAAGGGTATTTAAATGTTGCATATCATTTGTGTGGGTTGTCATTTATGAGAGAGTTGTAATGTGAGAATGAATCTATTTGGTTTGCAACAACTATCTTTAATGGAAAGTGTTTTTTTGTAGGTAAACAAAATTATTATTTCACACTTTTCTAAAATAATTCACAAACGTTGCAAACAAAACAGAGCTATGCACTATAAAATATACAACACAAATGGAAGACCACTTATGATATATACAAGTTTTCTTTTGACATTTTACTAATATAATATCTAGTAACAAATTAAAATATAAATGTAGCCAGTAAAAAGAAATAAAATTTGAAAAAAATTGTGTGTGCATTTGTAAATAAATTGACATATTCACCCATGATAATTGCAAACTTTTTTATAATTGTATGAAGCATAAATTCATATGTTAACAAATAAATTCTTTGGATTGTGACTATTAGTTTTCATAAAAAAGTATTGTTTAAGTATTTAAGAATGCATAAACTCAAATTTTTAAAAAACTAGCCTATTTTAGTTAAGTTACTTGTGATTTGTGGTATTATGTACTTGTTATGTGCTCTACACATTCAACTCGGATCAAGGCACATCAAACCATATTCGATCCATTTTTTAAAGTTTGGATCTACTCGAAGGTTCCAAACCCCGTTAAACTGGGATTTTTGATAACTCAGATTTTAGGTCATGTCAAACCCATTTTTTGCCATACGTTTTAGTGGAGATTTATCATGTCAAGTTTCTTGACAAACAAGATTTTGTTAGGAGTTTGATTTATTGACCAAGATTGCTTAAGACAAAGATTTTGAAGTAATTGTGCCAAGTGGAAGTGGGAACCAACTTTGTAAAAGTTGTATGGTACCATGGACTCAAATCATTTGGTGTCTAAAATAGACAAAAATTTGGTCAAAAAGAGTAGTACAAGCAAGAGAATTGAAGAAGAAAACACACAATGGAAGGAATTTAGAAGAAATAGGACAAGAAACAGCTTTTAAAGCAACCATTTGCTTAAATAGCGAATGATAGAGAATTTTTCTATGTTTTATTGGGGTATTTTTGTAACTTCATTTTTCTTTTTGTAACAAACTCTCCTAAATAGGGGGAGTTCTGTAGATATTCAGAGAGAACTTTTTTGGAAGAAAAATAAAGTGAAAATTATGTCAAAGTGTAGTTTGAGCTTCTCTTATTGGATTTTACTTGGGCCTTACTATATATTTTTTTTATAGATAGCCTAAGCTATATTTTGGCGAGTAATTTACTTTCATTTCCTATTTATAACTTATTTCTTCTGTAAATTAATGGATTCAAACCTTCTTTCCACTTTTTCTTCATTGATGCTTCATAAGATGGGATCACAATCACCTCTTTCTTTTTGCTTTCCTTTATTTTCTTGTTATTTTGGTTGGAGTAGGAGTACCCCAAAGAGAGGGAGAACACTTTCTTGGTTTGGCCTTGTCAAAAACCAAGCACTTGTTTGAATCTAGGACTCTTGTCAAGTGTCAAGAAGGTTTTGGAGTTTAGCTTAGGGAAAAATTTCGTGTAAGGTTTGAAGTGAACCTAGAACCTCTTTTGGATAGTGAACACCAATAACCTAGAGTAAAGTGGATGTAGGCAATTTGCCAAACCACTATAAATCAAATGTCTCATTCCATGTATGCCATATCTTGAATTCCATTCCATGATCGTCATGTTTTAAAGTTCATCTTCTAAGGGTTGCCTATCACTTAGCTTAATCTTTAGACCTTGATTGCCTTGGTGTTTCGGTAAGTAGCTCTAGGTGACTTGAATTTGTTATTTGACCTAGAGAATTTGGGCGTTTTAAAAGAAAATTTTAATTTGTCCTATTCACCCTCCTATAAGACTAGACACGGTACAAAGCCTGCAATTTCAATCATGACAATAATGACAGATAATGCCCATGATGATGTTTACGAATAACATCAAGTGATCATGATCATGACGATGATGATAACCATGATGATGATGATCATGGATAGTTTAGATAACTTGCGTTGTATATTGCTCAAGATGGTTTTGACAGGAAAAAAAGTACTCGCAATACAGATCCCAAATAGATGGACAAGATTCAAGGCTCCTCCAAAATATTCCTACTCTACATTCCGACTCCAATTGAATTTACCTGTTAATGGTTTTAGATTATGGAACCATGGTTAAGGAAAATGGATTTTGCTACATTGCTTTTTGTGTTCACAATATAATAGCTTGGACGTTTAATGATGATTGACTATCATGACTTACAGTCATGGTTAGTAACAAAATTATTTGGGCCACATCTGAGTTTGAAAAAGTAAACAATCCATATGAATTCAGGCTTGCCTTCATCTTGTCTAGACATCCGGTTCCATTTGAACTACCTAAAAGAATCATAGATAAAATGATCAATAATGTCATTCTACAGATCACAAGCCAACATCCAAATGGTGTTTCGTCTGGCAGTTTAAATATGATTTGTCACAAGAGAGGAACTCCTTTGCTTAAATACTCTACTTCTACCGCACCTTTGGCTAATGCCTATATTCCACTCGCATTTTTTGATTTGGCATTGCCCCCATGCCAGATCTTTCTCTCCTTGTTTTTTCTAATGACATTTTAGGTTGATACTTACACGGAGGACCTTAGGAGTTTTTCATTGGGCCATGCTTATAACAAGGACCAAGCAAACTTTTCCTAGGCCATGCTTACAACAAGGACCAAGTAAAATTTTGCTTGGGCTTTACAAGGATCTAACAAAGTTTCTTTGATTTTCTCTAATCTTCTTTTGATTGGCTTGAGTGCTTGCTTGTTGCTCAACTTTCCCTGGATTTCTCTATTTTCTTGTTGCTCAACGATGTCATGCTCGGTGTGTTCACCAACAAAAGGTATGAACCCTCGTTACTTATGTTCTTTCTATTAATTTGTAACTATTGTGTGTCCCATTTTAGACATTTTTGGATCACATTTTTTTTTTGCTAATTTGTTTCCAAGATCACTTGATATTCAATATGTAGGATGTGGATCTCTGAACTTGCATTTTAGATGGTGAAATCATAGAAGATACATTATTGATGGGAGCGTATAATTATGAGGTAACTCTATTTGGCTCCCGAACCTGACCTATATATATATATATAATTTTATCATCACCATCATTTTCGTCATAAACAAATGCACAATCCCAATAGTTAAAATGCAAAATCCAACAATCGGGTGTGATTTATCCTTAAGATACATGTTTTATCTTGACCATTGGATTTGTTTATTTTAACAAAAGGGATTGTGTTTGTGGTTCCTTTCATCGTATAAGGCATTTTGTTTTGTAGTTTTGCTTATGTTTGTAACTTCATTCTTTTTTGCTTGTGTTTAGGAGGTGTTGCTGGCCTTTTTTGTGATGCTGTGTAGGGCTTTGCTATGGAAAGTTGGGAGCAACAGTTTTGACATTTGTTATTTCCACAGTACTTCTTGTGCGCCAGGTATTTTTTCCACTCAAGTTCTTCATCACTGATATTAAGAACTCCATTGAAATAACTCGATTATTTGGTGAAAATTAGAAATACAACAAGTTTTCAAACTGATATTATAATCCCCTTAACTTCGGGCTTCCTTGCAAGACTAATGGAAGATGGACCGCTTATAAAATCAGAATTGTACTCTTGTGAAACCACCTGTGGATCTTGTCAATTGGTTTTTTTTTTTTTTTTGTCTTATATGTTTTTAACTATTTAAATATATAATCTGGTTTATAATGTCCATTTTCTTTTCTTACAAATATGAGGTGGTTTTGAACTTGGGAACTAATACTTTGCTCCACAGAACGTTGTTTGATCATGCTGTGGGTTCAATTGTTTGAATGTCTTTCTTGTGTTAAACTTATTTGACATTTTTCTGGGAAGCATGCCATCATGGTGTGTATATATGGTACATATATACATATAGGATAAACACTATTTGTTTCATAAAAAGGAAAAAAAAATAAAAAAAGTAAAGACTCGGCTAGGAACGTACATACAAAACTGGTTTAGATTCATTTAATTATACATTTTATATATATATATATATATATGAACAATTAAATATTTTAATTCACACGTTTAGTAGACCATGATATTCAAGGTTACTACCTCAACCTTGAAGTACTTGGTTAATCCTACATATCGACCATAGAATTTATGCTTTTCAGCACACTTGTCACATATACATGTTTTCTATCATTTGGTTGAGATATTCTATGTATCCTCAGCACTTGCAGAAACAACCAAATTGGCACTTTTTTTTAACCCTGTATAGGTGTTCTGCCAGGCATTGTTAGCTAGGCTTCTTTGCTACATTGGACTCTCGAGGGAATCTAGTATTGGATTTATTTATTAAAATTGGGTTATTTTATATTGCATCATTTGATATTTGCCTCTATGAGGGATCCTGATGTCATGGTGTTCCTATGTGGATTGTGTGGCTTTATTAAAGGTTTTTTTCCTTTATAGTCTGATGTAGACAAAGTATATTAAAAGTTATATGTTGTTATTATTTACTCGGTTTGTGCTTTCATCTCTGTGTAAAGGATGTGTCAAGTCCCATGGAAGTTTCCCAATATTCAACATGGTGCTGCGGGGTAGTATTGTTTTTTCAATTGAAGCTTTAAGTCCAGCTCAAAGGTGCTGTTGAAAGAGCACCGAAGATCCTTCTATATTAGTTCGTTTTTCTTTTTATATTTATAATAATATATCTGGCATTGGGCAGCATACATATGGAGTAACATTCATTCTTTCATACCATCAAAAGGTAATGTTGTAGTTTATGCGAGTCACCAGTAGTTTTTTTTTTTTCATAAAAAAAAAAAAAAGAATCTTGGGCTGTTAAATTGGGCTGTTAGAGTAGTGAGGCTCCAAAGTCCTCCATGCCAACTGCTCAGAATCATGGACAGGCTGCAGATAATGTTACTTCCAAAAAGGCCACTACTTTGCCACCAGTGGATAATAGTAAGCAAATTCAACTACTTCCGAGCAGATGGTTAGAATACTAGAAACTTCATCATGGTATGATCATAATTAAGTTGCTGTTTGACTTGTACAACTACTTCAGTAATTTTTGTATCAGTTGCCTATTCATGATTCAAGAAATTCTTTATTAAAAAAAGATACACTGCTTGAAATCACCCAAACTACTTAAAACCACTCCTCTCAATTTAAAGTCTCTCTCTCCCTCTCTCTCTCTCTCTCTGGTGTACCTACCTGAATGAGCAACAACTCTGTCATGGCCTCCACCCTTCGTCCTTACATCTCTATAGCCAACAAAGAAGCACTCCTTTTTTTTTCAAGAACTCTGCTTCAGCAATGCATCGATCAATTGCTGCAAGTGAATCGGAAATCTGAGTGTTCTCCCGAGAAGGATTGGTGAAAATCCCATTAAAAAGGGACAATATTTTTTCATCTTATCTATTTTAAGGATTACCTTGGCTTCCTTTTTTATTTTTATTTTTAATCTTCTCAAGTTTAAAATCAGCATCATGTTCAAATAAAAAATCCAAGTAGAAGGCCTAGAGTTCTCAAATCTAATTTAACTGTTCATGGGCTTTTTGGTTGTGTTTAGGCAGACAGATTTCTTGCATAAACTGAGACAATAGAGAGAGGAAAGTCATATTTGAATCCAAACGCAACATCCTACGGACCGCTCTTCAAACAAGGAATAGAGAATAAAATCGAAGCTTCCAAGATAACTTGTGGAGATTCTAAAACTGGAGATAAGACTGCCTTGACCAGACCTTTATTCGAGAACCATAGGAAAGCTACACAAAACCAGTTCCCAGAGGTAGGAGAAGCTGCTCGTAGTTTTAGCATCCATCACACTGAAGGAGGACTCATTTCTAAGGATTGGACAGTGAAGGGCCAGGTAATTCCTAGTTCGCATGATTCAAAGTCACTTTCTTCAGTCGATATAATAGAAAAGCTAAACTTGGATGAAGAATCTGAAGTAGAGCTGGCACATCTCGTGGCCATGTTTCCTGGTCTATCAGAGCAGTCCCTTGTTGATGTTTACACTGCAAATGGGGGTGACCTGGAAGCCACTGCTAACATGCTAAACCTACTCGTGTTACAATTTTTTATGCACAACTAGCCATTCTATTGGGTTTTTGGAATGAGAAAGATTAATTTAGTTTCTCCACTTTAGACTTTTTTACATACATTTTGTTTAACTAATAACTGTTTTTTTTTATAATTGGACCTCCTCGGCCACTACCTTCGAATTCGTCGGATGAAGATAGGGAGGATGATGGATCAATGATCGGTCTTCCTCGGCCACCGCCATCAAATTTGGAGGAGTCAGATTTTGATGAGGATTTGGATGATGATACAAAGGATGAACACCGGATTCCACTCAGTAATGAAATTATCCTGAAGGGGGTATTCGAAGGTAATGTTTTCACCTTCTAAATTATTGAGCTTTTGAATGTTTTTTTTTTCTGTTCCTTTTGTTATTATCAGTTGTAGACATGAAGTTTTTATGGAGAGAGGGTAAACGTGAGGTGGATTTGTGATGTAGGAGAGCCGAGTTTTTATTTATTTTAGGTTTGTTCTAATTTAGAACATTCGACCAACTCAACAGTAATAAACTTCCAATAGAAAATAAAGAAAAGGTTCAGGGTATTTGATCTACAATAAAAGATAAAGAAAATGAGATGAAGAGAGAAAATAGACGATGAAGAAGAAACTAATAATGGTTCTTGATATCACACTAAGATGGCTTCACAGCACATAGTTTCCAACTACTGAAATACATCAATCACAATAGCCATAAGACGTGGTGAATTCTTAGGTGAAGGGCTCCAAATCAATGTTCAATCTGTCCCTCTACGTAGTATACACTTGGATCAAACAAAACCCATGTCTGGAAAACAATTAACATTAACATCAACAAAAAATTCAAATAACTAACAGAACACCACAGGCATATATAAAGAGAGAGAGATATGATCATGAGAGGGGTGATGCACATGATACCTAACATTGGTCCAAGAAAAAATATTCTTTTAAGGTCTATAGGTGCTTTAGTTTTGTCTCAAGAGTGGTGGAAAGCAAACCTCTATACCATCTTTATAAAACAGCACAATTAGGAGACAAATTATGATCATACTAAATGGGGTTCTATTTATAATAGAATCATCATGTTATCCTTTTCATTGGTCTACTTCTGATCTAAAGCTGCAACTATGGAGTACCAACATAAGCAAGA
>NW_028237293.1:0-33130 GCF_017979445.1 Akebia trifoliata
GTGAACTCGTGATAGAGTAGGACCCTCGACCAGCTTCTTACCCTGCCAATGAAGGTAGGGAAGACCCACCTAGGTCCCGGATCTTGACTAGATCCACACAGTACTTTTGTTACTTATATTAGAGCTAGTCCCCGACCAGTTTCTTATTCTGCCCATGAAGGTAGAAAAGACCCATGTAAGCTCGAATCCCGGCTGGATCCTACTTTACTACTCTTGAAACTCATGACAGAGTAGGACCCCGACCAGTTTCTTACCCTGCCAGTAAAGGCAGGGAAAACACATGTAGGCCCGGATCTCAGTTGGATCCACATAGTGCATTCGTTACTCGTGTCAAAGTTGGGCCCCGACCAACTTCTTACTCTGCCCATGAAGGTAGAGAAGAACCACGTAGGCCTGAATCCGGGCTGGATCCCTTCCCTCAATTAATTCCTGCAAAGAATTTTAGAAATCTCAAGGCAAAATTTTTTATTAATAATACCTTTACAAATTACATGCATTCCAAGGTCTAGGCAGCTCCTGACCAGACATTGCAACTAGATGGTAAGCTCCCTTTTGGCCCATTTTGGCCACTATATATGGCCCTTCCTAGTTTGCTCCCAGCTTGCTGCTGTTTTGCTCTTCCATGTTCTAGAAGACTCGTCGCAGCACTAAATCTCCTTCTTGGAATTGTCGAGGGTGGACTTTTTTATTGAAGTAACTTTGCAGCTTCTTGTGATAGTGTTATAATCTTACTAATGCCACGTCACGTTTTTCCTCCAACATGTCCAGTTCTGTGACCATTTGTTGGTTATTTCTATCGATTTGCACCACTCAGGATCTAGTTGTGGGAAAACTGTTCTCCATAGGAATAACGACTTCCATTCCGTAGGCCATGGAAAATGGAGACGTCCCTGTGGAAGTCCTGGCGGTTATTTTGTAAGTCCATAAGACTACGTGCAAAACTTCTGTCCACTTGCCCTTCGCTTCCCTTAATATCTTCTTTAGAGTGTCTAGTACCACTTTATTTGTAACTTCAGCTTGGCCAGTACCCTGGAGGTATTGTGGTGTGGAAAACAATTGTTTTATTCCATGCTCGCTGCAAAATTCTCTGATCAACTCTCTAGTAAATTGTCTTATATTATCAGAAACTATAGTATGCGGTAAACTAAATCTACAAATGATGTTTTCGCAGAAGAACTTTCAGACTTCTAGCTATCAGATTCTGGCTAACGGGAATGCTTCCACTCACTTAATAAAATAATCTGTGGCTATTAGCAGGAAGGTCAGATTCCTTGGTGCCCTAGGCAACGGGCTTACCAAATCGATCCCCTATTATGCAAAGGGTCTCGGGCTGACAAGGGAGTTAAGTTGTACTACTAGCTGCCGGATTATCTTCCCATACCTTTGGCAGCTATCATAATGCTTGACGTGCAACGTTGCATCCCTTTAAAGATAGGGCCAGAAATTGCCTTGCGAAAGTACCTTATGCACCATGGTTCGTGTCCCTGAGTGGTTTCCACAGTCTCCTTCATGGATTTCGCATAAAACTTCTTTAGTTTCTTCTAGGGCAAGGCAGTGCAGAAGTGGATCCCCGACAGACTTCCTGTACAGAATCCCTTCTAAGACCACGTACCTCTCTGCCCAACTCTTGATCTGCTTGGCCTCCTTCGGGGTCGTTAGGCAGCTCTTCTTGCTGTAAATAGCCTAGTATTAGACTCATCCACCTTAGGTCCCTTGCAACTACTGTTAGACTAGTTAGCCCTAGTTGGTCTATTGCTAGATGTTCTTGGTAACTCAACAGCAATTCCCTCTTATGTTGTCCAGCTAGCATCGAAACGATACAAGTCAGAGCATCCGCATGCCTCTTATCTGTTCGAGGTATATGTTCGACCTTGATATCTCCTGCATGGTGCATGACAATCCTAATCTTCTCAAGATAGAGTTGTATCCTAGGGTCTAAGGTCTCAAATGTCCCATTGATGTGGTTCACCACTAACTACAAGTTGCTGTAGATGGTGGCATTAGATACTTTCAGACCTACTAAAGATTCGAGACCGATGAGCATCGCCTCGTATTTTGTCTCGTTATTTGATGCCTTAAATCCTAGTGTAACCGTTTTTTCTATTTTTGCCCTGTCCAGGGTGATCAACCTGACTCCGATCCCTAACCCCTCAAAATTGGATGATCTGCCCACATAAGCTTTCCAACCCAAATTGTCTTACTATTTTTGCTCACCGTCTGCCTACTCTAACTCTTCTACTATCAGATCTGCCTTCTCTTCCATTGGAAAATCTACTAAGAAGTCAACTACTGCTTGGCCTTTCAATGAAACTTTGGGTTTGAATTCGAGTCCAAATTCTACTAATTTTACCGCCAATTTCGCCATCCTGTCTGATCCTTCCGCTCTCCTCAATACAGATTTTAGAGGGAACTCTGTGATAACTTGCACTCGATGAGCCTAAAAATATAGTCGTAGGCGTAGTGCTGTGTAAACCAACTTTTTCATGTTTTGAATAACATATTTCTACGTCTATGAAAGTCTTACTCAAAAAGTTAATGGGCTGCTCCGTCATCACCCTAGTCCTGGCTAAGACTGAGTTAAGCGCATGCTCTGAAATAGTCAGATACAATCCCAATTCTTCCCCCACTTCTCGTTTGGAGAGTATGGGAGGTTTGCCGAGGTACCTTTTTAGTTTCGAAATCTTGTTCACACTCGTCAGTCCATTAAACCTAGAGTTCTTTCGCAGCAACTGGTACAAGGGTCTGCACTTATCAAAAGACCTAGCGATAAAGCAGTTCAGGGCAGTTACTCTCCCCGCAAGCTTTTGGATTTGCTTCTAAGTCCATAGGGAGGGCATTTCCAATAACGTCCTGATCTGATCTGAATTAGCTTTTTTCCCCTATTTATGACTAGGTAACCCAAGAACTTCCCTGACATTAAAGCTAAAGTGCACTTTTCGGGTTGAGCTTCGTCCCCACTTTCCTTATCCAAGAAAAAGTTTCTTCCAAATCGCAAACATGGTCTTCCCTCTTCCTGCTCTTGATCAGTAGGTCATCTATATACACCTCTATTGTTCTACCCAACAAATGTCTAAAGAGTTCCGTCACCAACCTTTGATAAGTAGCCCTCGCATTCTTTAAGCCAAAGGGTATCACTCTATATTAGAGTCCCTGCTCTGTAATGAATGTTGTCTTCTCCTGATCTTCTGGGCTGAGTTGTATCTAATTGTACCCTGAGTAGCTATCCATGAAGGACAATATTTCGTGACCTGAAGTCGCATATACCAATTGATCTATCATTGGCATTGGGAAGATGTCCTTAGGATAGGCCTTGTTTAAATTTGTGAAGTCTATACAGGCTCTTACTTTCCTATTTTTCTAAGGCATTGCCACGGTATTAGCTATCCACTCTGGGAACTGCATATCTCTTATGAATCCAGTCCTGATCAGCCTATTCACCTACACGTTTACAACTTCCTTGAACCGTGGCACCAGTCTCCTCAATTTCTGCTTGACTGGCTTGAAGGTTGGTTCCACATTTAAGTGGTGATAAATCACTTCCAGATTGATTTTGGACATCTTTTTGATTGACCAGGAAAAGATGTCTCGATTCCTCTTCAAGCAGCCCGTTAGCTCTTCCAACTATTCTGGTTCCAATTTCGCTCCTACTCCGATTTGATTCCTTTCTCCCACATCTACCATCTGAATCCCTTTTTGGCATGAGGGTTTAACAGGCTTGATTTTCCTCTACTATAACTGTTATTACTATCCTTTCTCCCCGGACGATGCTTCCCTACCCAATGCCCATACTTGGGCTACCACCTGGTTGCTTTGCACATCCCACATTCCCTACTGCATAGGGAATCAGAGAACCTGGTAATACGTGGAAGGAACTGCCCGCATCTCGTGCATCCACCACGTTCCCAAAATAGCATTGTATGGGAAGCTTGCCTCAATAACCACGAATCTGGTCATCAGGGTAACTGGTCCAACTTGCACCAGCAACACTATCTCCCCCCACGGTTGATTGGATCTCCCATCAAATACAACCAACGGTGTTCCCATCGAAGTAAGATCGCTTCTAATGAGGCCCATCTTCAAAAAGGCCAATGTGTACAAAATATCTATAGAACTTCCACTATTAATCAGCACCCTCTTGAGCATAAAAGTGCCCATACGTAGTGTCACCACTAGTGCATTACAATAGAGTATCACTAACCCTTCTAAGTCTTTCTCTGTGAACGCCACTGTTTGTTCCTCAAAAGGATCTACTTGCTTCGTGGGCCCATTCCTTGTTGTAAAGACATGAGCTAGATGTTCTGTCTTCGTTCTTTTTACCTTCTCACTGGTTCTGCCCTGCCCAGGCTTTTGGCTTTCCTGTCTAAGGACAACATGTATCACCACTGCTCTTCCTTCATGTTCTTCAACTTGAGGCTAGTCAAGTCTGTGGTTCCTGTCTCGGGGGGATTTTCCCTTTGCTTTCGAGGTAGGTCACTTAGCTTGCCCTACTTTGCCAACCTTTGTAGGAACTTTCTCAGGTTTGGCAACTGTTCGTGGTGTGCACCTGAACTTGATGATACTCACAGTATCTCTCGCCTTGGTTTATCTGATCTCGAGAAATAGGCACAGGCCACTTCAAATATGGTTCATGCGTAATAAGAGGCAAGATCTCACTGGGAGGTATAGCAAAATACGTCTCTACTCTTTGCCTCTCTTCATCTTGCTCGAGTGGCTTCTTCCTACTATGCTGCTGCGGTTGATACTGTTTATTGGGCTTTTTCACAGTGTGTATGACCTTGTTTTTACCTGCAATGCTATGAAGATCATCTTCTAAGCAGATGTAATTTTTCGCTCTTTCAGACAACTCACTCAAGCTTTCAGGTTTCTTCTTCACAAGGGACCTTTATAGTCCTGAACTGGGTGACAAAGAGTTCCTGAATGTTACCACGGCCGTTCTCTTGTCATAACTCTCTAACGACATTGCTCTTCCCTGAACCTCCTTATGAACTCTCTGAGTCTCTTTCCGAACCCCAACCTCATGCTGAGCAACGCATCAACATCACCTCCGCTTTTTCTGTTGTCGATGTACCATGCTACGAAGGCAGTGCAAAGCTCCTCATATAAGGTAATAGATCCACATGGCAACTTGTGGAACCAAGTCAACGCATTTCCCTGCAAAATTGAAGGGAACAACCTGCACATCAACCCCTCATTCTCTTCACACAACGCGAGCATCTGTCAAAAATGGAAGAGGTGCTCGACTGGGTCCTTTGTCCTAGAGTATGGGGTAAACCTCGGTGGGATAAATTTCTTCGGAATCACCTCGACCAAAATGTCTGTTAAAAATGGAGACCTCTGAATTCTTTGAACGGTTTGTGCTGCTGTCGTGCCTACGTCAACACTCTTCATCATCTCTTTCTCCTTTCTGATCATCTATCTAACCTCTTCTCGGATCAAGCCCACTACGGGCTTAGTTTGAGTGGTCGTAGTAGCAACCTCTATTTCGTCTTCTCATGTAGGGTCAACAACGGTGTGCTCCCCTCCATAATGGAAGTGTGCCCATCCTTATTTACAATCGAAGAATCTCTTGGCGAACTATTTTGCCTCGTTTGCTGCTGGTTATCAAGACGTTGGCTTAAGTCTCGATATTTATCAACTAAATCATCCATTTTTTTTTGCATATTCTCCTGTTATTTTGTCATGGTGTCTAACATTGCCAAAAATTGTGCATCTGCAACAGGAGCCACTAGTGGGGACGCATTGACTTCGTTTGTTCTTGTGGATCTCACCATTGTTTCAATCAAAATCAATTTACTCCTGGTGTTCCCACGGACGGTGTCAGTTCTGTGTGGTCGGAATCCGGCAAACGACTACAATAGGCCTGATTGCACTGAGCAGAAGTCATTTCTAGTGCTTCCCTCCCCGCGGTGGCGTGGTACCTGCCAAAATCACTCTGATGCTCAAGTTAATTAAGTAGAGGAATAGTCCTTTAGTCTCCATAACGTGCTAAACCCTGATCTCACCCATTGGATCCCCTTTAATAGTGCTTACTATGTTATTTATTCCCCTAGCCCTTTCGAGGGTTTCTCCCTCTATAGACCGTAATCATGGAATCCTTACTAATTCTGTGAGATTGCTTACCTAATCGGGATCCTCTGGTTCGACCATGCTTATCTGCAAAAATCCATTCCGGGATCTTCGGGACTGGCGTGCACGCAACAGTTTTACGGTTATTGTACGACCTGGCCTGCCCTGCTTGGCAAGCCTGGTCAGGCTTATTGACGTACTGCTCTACTAGACAGGTTATGGAGGTTTTGGCTTTGACCTGCATTGTTGGCAAGGCTGCACCCTGTAAACTGTTTTGCGCCTGGTACTACTTTGCCAGCTAAGACATGTGTACGACTTAGATTAATACGTAGTTATTTCCCTCTACATGAGGGTTGTCAATAGTATTTAGTCATTACTCGTGTAATACATTATTTAAAAAAATATATTTATTTTAGAAAAAAATTGATTCGCATAAATAAAAAATAATTTTAACCTAAGATTCGAGCTTCTCTCTTTGCAATGACCTTATCATACCAAGTACAGATTTGTTGTTAAGAAATTTCTTTGCTAAGCTGATGGACCAATGGAATGTTGCCATGTGTATTGAAAGGAAACTTAAAATCCAAACCATTCAAAATATTTCTCTATAAGTTTTCTCTCCACCAACCAATTATACTTGTTTTTGCAATACACGTGGCGTTATGCCATTGGTTCATCAACTTAGCACATAAATTTATTAAAATTCATTTCTAAACTGCCTTACCTAAATTTATACTCATAGGCCCTGTTTATTTTTCTGTTAAAGGCCACAAATTGGTGGAATGGGCATTTACAATTAGGACGTGTTAGGTTGAATCACTATCATGTGGGCCACCCATAATTCTATGTAAAACCAACAAAATCATGCCCAAAAACCCATAAATCTTTTGCATGCTAAATATTCCACAAAACTTTGTGGAAGATGTCATTGTCATTGTCTCTCTTTCTTAGGGCATCGATCTACATCTCACTTACTCTTCTTTCTACATGGGAATTGAACTTGGAAAAGTCCATTCTCTCTCTCTTTCTCTCTTATGAATTTTTAAGACAATGGAAAATCCATTTATTTTTTTTAAAACCCATTCTTCTTTCTCACATCTACTGATCAATGCTATGTAGATTGAACAAATATTAGAATAAAACTTGGGCAAGTAAGATTTGTTCTATAGGGACAATCATGATTCAAGTTTCCTATCGAATTTGAAACCAAAATAGATTTTTAAAATAAAATTATAAATTGCAGTTAAAAAATAAAAT
Organism: Akebia trifoliata; assembly: GCF_017979445.1. Lineage (NCBI taxonomy): Eukaryota > Viridiplantae > Streptophyta > Magnoliopsida > Ranunculales > Lardizabalaceae > Akebia > Akebia trifoliata. The sequence continues at coordinate 7,324 of NW_028237293.1, forward strand.
TGAAGTTAGAATAAAAATTTAAAACAATTTAAAAGAGTTTAGAGAGCTCAAATCCACCTTTGCAAGTCATCATATTACTTAATAATTCTCATTGTAACTCAATCAACGTAACAAATCATTGTTCGTGGATTGGAAGATAAATCGATTAACACTAAAAGGTAACTAAAAAATATCAATTGTGAATCCTAAACTTATATATGATTATCCAACTTATATCTGAAATTTATCATAAAGCAAGATTAAGCTTGAACTTATCTAAGTAATAATCATCAAAGTTAGAATTGGAAATACAAAGTGGATGATCTCACTTTAAGAGGCTTCACAAGAATACAACTAAAATATAAATAATGAAATTAAAATAACAATAATAAGATGAACTCGCTCCGGCGTCATTGACCTCTCAAAGAGAGTCTAGCCGATCATCGTAAGGAGCAAGTTGCAGCAATAGTAAAGCAAATAAAATGTGGAAGAGAAGAAAATGAAGAACTATGTTGCATTTTGATTCCTCTTTGATAATCTCATAATAAAATTACAAATAGACCTAAAGAAGAAAGATGAAAGAAACACTCTTGATGTTTTCACTACAATAAAGAACTCTTTCTTTAAAAAAAATTAGAAAATTAAAAGAATTAACAAGGAGAAGAGGGAAATGAGAAACAAGAGGGACCCCTTCTCTAAAGATTGAGGCTCTATTTATAAAGAAAAAAAAGTGTGTAGAAGAGTTCAAAAGTAGCATTCACTTTTCTTTGCATAAGAGGATAAAAGTGGAGAACATGAGTTAAGGATTAGGACATTCTAAAGTGGGCCAAAATACTTTTACCTTGAGATTTGAACTCAAAAATGCTAATTTTAGCTCGAATCTTGATGCATGATTCCTCGAGAAAGTCGAGGTGCGGTAAGGTGATGTTGCGGTGCGATGACGTGGTAAATTTTGCTACTCAACTTTGTTCCTCCCTTTTTACTCACATGTTGTAACAAAAATTGTTACATAAATTATTGGCTACCAAATATGCTTTTTTTACCTGCAAATAGTAAAGAATCCCTATTAGCTTCATTAATTCGGTAGTTTAATATAATTCACTATTATTTTAAAGGAAGTAACACTTATACGTTGATAATCTTAGTGGAATTATGATCCCAAAATTGATTTATTGGGACCTTATCACATCCCAAACCTAGATTTTGCTAGTCCCGAGGAAAAATTAATATTTACATAACTCTTCTTTCGTGAGGTTCCTGATTACATTTAGCATATATAGTAAGCCCTTAAACCCCTAGGTTGCCCCTAGTAGATGAGTTTGACTCGTGAGGATTTGCAGAGAATATACCACAAAATTCAAAACATTTTTAAGATATCAACTTCAAAATTATTGCATATAATGCCATCACGCCAATTTTTACAATCCAATCAAAGGTCCATTTAAGCAAAAGTTCTTTTTATTCCTGACCTTCATAAATATTTTGAGGGTGTGCACAAATTTTTCTTATTGTAAAATAAATTTTTTTGAAAAAGATTTCCCTTCTTAACTACTAAGAAGGTTGGGTCTATCGAATTTCTAACTCGAAACTAAGCCTCCTGTCTGGAATTGTGAGAAGTGTGGATGTTCACTTTAATACCTTTAAGGGACTTTATCTGTGATGTTCTAATGTACTCACGTTTTTATCATTGATGGTTTTCACTCAACTACACTATTTGGTCTCATTGGATTCTTTTTCATTTTTGCAATTTTAGCTATCTTTGACTTCTTTATCATATTTTTCTGCTTTTTTTTTTCAACATTTTCACACTTCACCATTTTTAGTGTTTTTTTTCAAAAAGCAGGTAACCATTTTCAATGTACCAAGTCTAATCCTATGGTTGCTGTCTAAATCGTGTTATCCACAGTTCTATTTTTTTTTCTTCTAACTAGCCAACCAAAGTACAAGGAGGTCAAAATTCAATAATTTTAAGTTTTCCTTATCATTCTAGACAACGAAGAAGACAACTCTTATTCGAAAATGACTTTTTCACTACAATCAGAAGTGACGGGAATTTTGTTTTCAAAATATCCTAATTTGTTGAGGAATAAGAACTTGTAAAATAAATTGGACATGAGCTTGATTTTAAAAATTCGTATGACAGTACATATAAAGATTTTGACAAAAATATTCTAAAAATGTACAGATAAAAAAAATTAAATGAGCTAACCCATCCCCCAAACTTAAATAAAACGTTGAATAAGAAAGAGTAAGAAAGAAAAAGGGTTAGATCACACCTGAATCTGATTGGGTATTAATGTGCAAAATCTTGTTACAACTAATCTGAAAATATTGAAAGTTATAACAGTTATAATTAATGAAATAGTTTTTTTAGAGAAAACCTTTATTTCCAAACTATACTACTCATAAAAACACAAGACTAAGTTTTTTAAGAATATTGATAAGAATCAAGAGTTGCCTCCCAAAGTAGCGTTAAGTTTAATGTCTTCAGTTAGACATGAACTTTGAATCTAATCTTGATACACAAGATTGCTCAGAAATGAGTATTTCTCTTGAGAATTTGGGAATTGCTAGAATGATTTTAGTCTTTGGCCATTTACTTGGAAAATGTTACCATTGGCTGGATTGAGAACTTCAATGTTTCCATGAGGGTGAATATTGTGGACCACAAAGGGTTTTGTCCAACGGGACTTTAATTTTCCTGGAAAAAGATGAAGGCAAGATTTGTAAAGTAACACTCTCTGCCCTACTTGGAATGACTTTCTTTGGATGTGCTTATCATGCCAGACTTTCGTCTGATCTTTGTACAGTTTAGCATTGTCGTACGCATCATTCCATAATTCTTCCAACTTAGTAAGTTGAAGTTTCCTAAGCTCTCTTGCTTTAGGTAGATCAAAATTCAAATGCTTGACTACCCAATAAGCTCGATGCCCAAGTTCGACTGGAAGATGACAGGTTTTACCAAAATTAATCGATAAGGTGACATTCCGATATGAGTTTTGAAAGTTGTTCTGTAGGCCCATAAGGCATCAGATAATCATAAAGAGCAATTCTTTCTAATTGGATTAACAGTTTTTTCAAGAATGGTTTTGATTTCACGATTAGAAATTTTGACCTGCCCACTAGTTTGTGGGTGATACGGGATGACTACCTTATGAGTGATAGAATACTTGCACATAAAACTTTCAAAAACTCGATTACAAAAATATTTTCCTCTATCACTGATGATGGCATAAGGAGTTCCGACTCAAGCAAACACGATATTTTTGAGAAATTGAACAACAACCTTATAATCATTGGTTCGACAAGCTGTAGCTTTAACCCATTTCGACATGTAGTCGACTACAACTAGGATGTATTGGAATCCGTGAAATAGGAAAGGGACTCATGAAGTCAATGCCCCAAACATCAAAGATTTCGATGATCAGAATTGGTTGTTGGGGCATTTCATTTCTTCTATTAATTTTTCCTAGACGTTGACATTTATTATAAGATTTAACAAAGAGATAGGTGTCACGAAAGATTATGAGCTAATAAAAATCACATTGTAAGATTTTAGCTGCTGTTTTCTTTCCTCCAAAATGCCACCATAGGCGTAGTTGTGACAAAACTCGAGAAAATTATTTTGCTCTCTCTCAGAGACACACCGACGAATTATCTGGTTCGGACAATATTTAAATAAATACGTATCATCCCAGAAAAATCATTTGGCATAGGCAAGGAAGCACGGCGATTTTATTTATTCCATGAAGTGGGGGTTTGACCTGTCACTAGGTAGTAGACAATGTCAGTATACCAATGTGTGTTAAGACTAGAAATCGCTATGATTTGCTCGTCAGGAAAATTTTCAGAAATTGTGAGAGAGTCATAAATAGTTTCAACCACAAGCCTAAACAAGTGGTCTGCAACCACATTCTCACATCCCTTCTTGTCTCAAATTTCGAGATCAAATTCTTGAAGGAGAAGGATACATCATATCAACCTTGCTTTTGCATCCTTCTTGGCAATAAGGTATTTCAGTGTTACATGATCGGTGAAGATGACTACTTTAGATCTGATAAGGTAGGAACGAAATCTGTCGAAGGCAAAAACTACTACTAGTAGTTCCTTCTCGGTGGTAGAGTAATTGAGCTGAGTATTATTTAATGTCTTGTTGGCGTACTGAATGACTTGTTGGTATCTTAAAACAACACCTATTGCGTAATCTAATGCATCACACATCACCTCAAATGGAAGGTCCCAATTGGGTGATTGGATAATAGTTGCTGAAGTCAACTTAGTTTTTAATTTGTCAAAGGCTAATAAGCAAGCAGTGGAGAACTCAAAAGTGGTATCCTTGGCTAGCAGATCACACAGGGGTTTTAAAATTTTCCCAAAGTCCTTGATAAATCTTCTATAAAACCTTTCGTGTCCTAAGAGCGAATGAACTTCCTTCACAGTTCTACGCAGAGGTAGATTTGTGATAAGATCAACTTTGACTTTATCTACCTCAATTCTCTTCTGGAAAATAATGTGTCCTAGAACTATCCCAGATGTGACCATGAAGTGACATTTCTTCTAATTTAGCACAAGGTGCATCTCTCGACATCTAGCTAAGACTAATTTCAAATGGTTTAAGTAGTCGTCAAAACTTGACCCGAACACAGAAAAATCATCCATGAAGACTTCAAGAAAGTCTTCGACCATATCAGAGAAAAAACTCAACATGTACCTTTGAAAGTGGTAGGAGCATTACATAGTCCAAAGAACATGCGTCAATAGGCGAAGGTCCCAAATTGACAGGTAAATATAGTCTTTTCCTGATCTTCAGGTGTAATTGGGATCTGATTGTATACCAAATATCCATCAAAAAAATAGTAATAGGCACAACTGGCTAAACGTTCTAGCATTTGATCGATAAATGGAAGAGGGAAGTGATCTTTATGTGTCATCACATTCAACTTTCGGTAGTCTATACAAACTCTCCATCCAGTCTGGATACGAGTAGGTATGAGTTTATTGTCCTGATTTGTCACAATTGTGACACTCGATTTCTTGGGGACAACTTGAACTGGACTGACCCATTTGTTGTCAGAGATGGGGTATATAGTACCCGCATCCAATAATTTGAGGACCTCTCCTCTGACTACCTCTTACAAAATTGGATTTAGTCTCCTCTGTGATTTTCTCGAAGGTTGTGAATTTTCCTCGAGATAGATCTGATGCATAACCATAGAAGGACTGATGCCTTTTATATCAGTTATGATCCAACAAATAGCTTCTCGATATTCACACAAAACATCAATGAACTGATTTTCTTGTGATTTTTATAGATTGGGGGAAATGATGATAGGGAAGGTCTCAGCCTTTCCTAGAAATGCATATTTCAGCATGTCAGGAAATTACATTAATTTAAGCTTTAGAATTTTTTCAAGTGACGGAGATGACGAGAGAGTGGAGAAACTCTGGATTTTGGGTTGTCAATCCATCACAGGGACAGACTTAATAAGGGAGTTCACCTCCTAAATGGATTTTTTTGTATCAAACTCAAGGTTGAATTGGCCAAAATACTCTTTTAGCGGATATTTATTTTTCGCTTCCTCAAAGGTTCTACTAACCAAGGTATCGAGCATGTTGACTTCTTCCAAATCATCCATGTAAGTGAATTATAATTTATTATGGAAGACATTCATTTTGACTTTCATGTCCCAAAATGCTACCATTGTGACACTTGATGACTGCATCAAACATTGCTAAAAAGGGTCTTTCTAGGATGATTGGAACATGAGTGTTTGGGTTGATGACAGGTTCAGTGTCAAGAACCACGAAGTCGGCAGGGAAGTAAAAGTCCTTAACTTTGCTGATCACTTCCTCCACTATTCCCTTTGAAATTTTCATTGATCTATCTATTAGACTCAAAGTGATATCAGTAGGTTTAAGTTCCCCCAAACCTAGTTGCTGGTAGACAGAGAAAGGAAAAAGATTCACACTAGCCTTGAGATCTAATAGACATTTCTCAATCATCGTGTCTTCGATGTGCATAGAAATTGTAGGACAGCCAGGGTCCTTGAATTTGGGAACGATTGTTTGCTGAATCAGACAGGAAGACTGGGCTTTCATCACAGCCTTTCTCGGCACATGAATTCTATGTTTCACGGTAGTAAAATCTTTGAAAAATTTGACGTAAAAGGGATTTTGACAAATTGCATCAAGGAAGGGAATATTGATCTGAACGTTTTTGAAACTTCTAAAATTCCTTCCAATTGTTTCCCATTTTTGTTGTCTATGAGTCTATACAGAAATGGGGCTTTGTGAATGGTTATACAACTTTCGACTGACAGAGGTGTTTCTTTGGACTGGTCCTCTTTTTATGTAGAAGGTGCACTGGAGGTTGTTCCTTTGAGTAGAACTTCCTCAGGCATGTCTACTTTATTGTCCACCAATTTACTAGATCATAAAGTGTGGATGGTTTGAACAGAATTAGAGGGACCTGCCTGACTAGTTATTTCATACTACCCCTTTGGGACAGTTCCTCCTGGATTAGGCACTATTTGATTGAGAAATTTCCCTTTTTTGTCTCCCCTATAGATGTAGCTAATTGACCCAACTAAACCTCTAGTTTGTTAATTGCTTGCGCATTAACCTGATTGATCTGAGACTGGTTCTTGTTGGTCTGGATTTGTTGTTGTATGAGTTGATGTTGTTACTTTACTATCTTAGCCATTATTGATTTTAATGTCGAGTTTGTTTGAGCAACAAGGGGAGAGTAGTTGGTCATGGGGTTGACAATGATCGCCTGTTGATCAGAATTTTGAGGTAAATAGTAGGATGGTTGCGAAACTAAATATAGTTTTGCATTGGAATAAGCTTGGCGGTTGTAATTTTTCTGAAAACTTGGAGGACCTCCTAGTTGAATAGGTTCACTTTATCGATATAAAAAATTGGGGTGAAACCTATTATCGGGATGATACGTTTGACTGTAAGAGCTAGGAGTGGGTTTCCTATACGTGTTGTATGTTCTGACAGTATTGGTTTGCTCGACTTGTGATACTCGTAAGGTGGGATAATTCTCTCTGGAATGATTGGAGCTCTTACAAAGTTGACATGATGAAAATGTATCTGTTGTGACTTGCAAAATTGGGGTAGCTTTTTGGAAATTGGTTTTGATACTGAAAGCGTCAAAAATTTTATTGAGACTTTGCAGGCTGCTAACAAGACTAGTTATGACATTATTGGGATCAGATTTGATCTCATACATGCCCGGTTTCTTAGTTCCTAAGTCTTATCTATTAAAATCTCTTAAGTTTGTACTCTAATTTCGAACATTCTCAGGCAATTCGACTAAGAACTCGTATGCCTGATTAGGAGTCTAATTCATGAACTTCCCTTGATGTATAGACTCTAGAAGGATATGTTAGGCTGTTGGGAGATTATGATAATAGAAGTTGACTAATTGGTCTTTATCTATCCCATGATGCGGACATTTGACAAGAAGGTCGTTAAAGATTTCCTACGTTTGGGAGAACTCTTTATCAGGTCTTCCCTTATAGTTCTTAATGGCATTTTTTAATTGTTCCATTTTTTTCATCGAAAAGAATTTGGCCATAAATTTTCTCGATAACTCATTCCACAAGGTGATAGAGTTAGAGGCCAAGGAATTTAACCATGCTGCAGCATGATCTTCGAGGGAGAGGGTGAACAACCTAACCTTGACATTCTCTTCGTCGAAGTGACTATTTTTAAATGTCTGACACAAGGTTAAGAACTTATTGAGATGATTGTAAGGTTGTTCACTCTTTAAACCATGGAATTTGGGAAACATGTTGATGGTGGTTGCCCTTATTTCAAACTGTGCCACATTTGTGACGGGTAAAGCTATACAAGAAAAAGGATTGACTGTAATAGGGGCGAACAACTCATTGAAAGTTCGTTAATCCTCATGAAGGTGATAAGGTGGAATTGGATGTGAATCCATTTCTGGGACTAACAGGGTGGTTACAGTGTTGATTTATTTTCTAATCCTAGGTAATGGATAGATCTTGTGATTTCTAGATCAAACGATTCAATCAGATTTTTCTGAGATTTCCTACCTAACATACATTAAAGAATTGCACACAAAAGAGGAGGAATTCACACGTAATCACTGGGTTCCTACGACTAGACAGCTCCTAATTGGTTTAAGGGAATAATCTAAGCCTTCTAACCCAAATATCTGAAATCGAAAACAGCCAGTTTAATCCCCAGTTGATAGGTGGCGCACGATATTGAACAAAGGCACTCTTAAATCACCTCTCGTCTAGAATAGACATTGTTTATCCTCCGAATACACGTGGTACTATGGGGCAAGATTGCGCTTAAGCACTGTTTTCGATCAAAAAGTGCAATTGGTGCAATTTGGGTTAGCTTTGTTTAATGAGCTCGATGGGACTTAAAGTCAAGTCTAACCAATTTTAATTAATTATATGGTTGTGAATTCAATTTCCTAAAAAGGCAAGATATTGGTGATGAAATCCGATTATTATCTTATGGTGTCATCCTCGTAAGAGTGCCCTTATTACTATGTGTAAATCAAGGTGTACAGATAAATCATTCAAAGTCAACATAAAAACTCACTAACAAGAGGTGCGTGAGTAGTACAAAAATTACCTCATGTTTTAGACGGGAGATAAACAATCTGAGTCGACTTGGGCCACGGACACCAATTTTGATGTACGAACCTAAGGGGCCAAGACAGTTTCGTTTCACTGTTGTCCTTCTCTAGAATTATTACATTCCAAGCCTTATTGGATAATTAAAAAACATTTACGAGGAATCTTATATAAGAGTTTCTAAAATAGAAAAATAAACCTAGCTAAAGATTAAAGGAAATTGAAAGAAATATATATATATATATATATATATATATATATATATATATATATAGGGTCTCGTTTAGCACCAAACATTTTGGCCAACATTTTAACCAATCATTTTTGTCCTACATGGGTTAGAAGTTTTGGAATGGGCTACAAGGAGCAAAACATAAATATTAACAGAAATGATAGTAAACGGACTCAAAAACTGATTCTGACTTATAACTTTGTCACATTTGAAATAAAATTTCGATCTATCCAAAATTAATATATTATAATAGTTAATCGGAGATTGGAGCAGAAAATTATAGGCAGTTTAAGTTCTGCTGTCTAGGGTTAAAAAACATGGGAATGACAGAATAAAAATGTTAGTAGAAATGATAGTAAACAGACTTAAAAATTGATTATGACTTATCAAAATCTTGTTGACTTAGTTAAATTTGAAAATAAAATTTCATTCTACCCCAAATCGATATACTATAATAGTTAATTGGAGCAGAAAGTTACAATCAATTTAAGTTTTGTTATCTTCTTAGCAAAGAAGCTGATTTTTTTTCGAATTCCTCTCAGGTTCTTTCGAATTGAAAATGAATCAAACGCTATCCCCAGCAACGGTGTCAATTTGATCGATGCTATGTAAATTGAACAAATATTAGAATAAAACTTGGATATGTAGGATTCGTTTCACAGGGACAATCGTGGTTCAAGTTTCCTTTTGAATTTGAAATAAAATTGAAAATTATAGCTAAGAAATTAAATTGAAGCTAAAATAGAAATTTAAAACAATGTAAAAGAGTTTAGAGAGAGCAAAATCAACCTTTGCAAGTCATCCTATTGCTAAATAATTCTCATTGTAACTCAATCCATGTTACAAATCATTGTTTATGGATTGAAAGATAAATCGATTAACACTAGAAGGTAACTAGAAAATATCAATTATGAATCTTAAACCTATATGAGATTATCCAACTTATATCTCAAATTCATCATAAAGCATGATTAAACTTGAACTCATCTAAGCAATAATCATCAAAGTTAGAATTGAAAATACAAAGTGGATGATCTCATCTTAAGAACACAATTAAAATATAAATAATGAAATTAAAACAACAATAATAAGATGAACTCGCTCCGACGTCATTGACCTCTCTAAGGAGAGTGTAACCGATCATCGCAATGAGCAAGTTGCAGTAATAGTAAAACAAATAAAATGAGAAAGAGAAGAAGATGAAGAATTATGTTACACTTTGATTCCTCTTTGATAATCTCATAATAAAACTATAAATAGAACTTAAAAAGAAAGATGAAAGAAACACTCTTGATGCTCTCACTACAATAAAAAACTCTATCTTTAAAAGAAAACTAGAAAATTACAGAGAATTAGCAAGAAGAAGATGGACAAGAGGGACCCATTCTCTAAAGATTAAGGCTTTATTTATAAAGAAAAAAAATGTGTAAAAGAGTCCAAAAATAGCATCTACTTTTATTTGCATAAGATGATAAAAGAGGAAAACATGAGTTAAGGATTAGGACATTCCAAAGTGGGTCCAAATACTTTTGCCTTGAAATTTGGACTCCAAAATGCTGATTTTAGCTTGAATCTTGAGGCATGATTCCTCGAGAAGGTCGAGGCGCAGTAGGGTGATGCCGTGGTGCAGTGACGTGGCAGAGTTTGCTATTCAGTTTTGGCTGGTTGCTTCCTTTTTACTCGTATGTTGTAACAAAAATTGTTACATAAATTGTTGGCTTCCAAATATGCCATTTTTACCTGCAAATAGTAAGGAATCCCTATTAGCTTCATTAATTCAGTAGTTTAATATAATTTACTATTATTTAAAAGGAACTAACACTTATACGTTGATAATCTTTGTGGAATTATGGTCCCAAAATTGGTTTATTGGGACTTTATCATCTACCAAAAATAAAGATTTGAAACGAGCAGGTCTGTGAAGAAAATAAAGTTTTTTTTTCTCTTTAAAATCAAATGATTTGAGGGGCTATTTTCACAAAACCCATCAATGTTTTTGCCTATATAACCCATCGATTTTATGATTTTTTTTTTCTTTTAACAATTCTTTGCTATTCCTTTTCGATTTATTTGGATGCTAAGAGGTTGAGGTAACAAAACACTTTTTTTCCCCTTTTGTTTGTGCTTATATTATTTTTCCTTTTTATTTCATCAAATTCAATTAGTTTGTTATTTTTGTTTTTGTTAATCACATTGGACTACTTTGCAAGGAATGGGAAAAAAGTCCAATTAGAAATTAGGATCTGTAGAAGACAATGTTGCAGAAAGAGATCTATAAATTAGTGAAATTGTATTTTTTTATATTTTATTTTAGAAATACTTTAAATAATTCACGTTTCCCTTTTGAAAACTAAACAGTCGAAAGATTTTGTGGGATTGTTCTAATATAAATACCAAGTACTTCACTTGCAAAATACCATAAAAATACATAAACACAAATTACTTGAAACACAAAGTTTTACATTTGCGGATTTTTGTGGTGAAAACAAGCATGACCATAATTTCAAAGATTTAATCATAATGATTTCGTTTCACTAAATAAACATACATTTCAAGTATTTAAGTGAGAAATTCAATGACTGATATGATCCTAGATCGTATTGTGACGATCAAATGACAAAATAAAGAACAAAAAGTGAATGAGGTTAGAAATTGATTTGATTAGAGGTAATCAGACCTCTACCAATTTGAGATGGTCAATCTCCCAAATCCATTATAAACAAAAAGTGAATAAAGTTAGATATTGATCTGATTAGAAGTAGATTAGACCTCTACCGATTTGAGATGGTCAATCTCCTAAATCCATCATAAAACAAAAAGTGAATGAGGTTAGAGATTAATTTGATAAGAGGCAGACCAGACTTCTATTGATTCGAGATGGCCAATCTCTTGAATCCAAAGGGATTTGTTGATTAATTTCTCATTGATTGATATGTTAAAATCAAATACATAAGATATTTCTAAATAAAATCTAATCCTAATTAAATTCAAATTCAGTCTAATCTTTATCTATTCCTAATCACAATCTTAATCCTAATATCAACTGACAACACTACCATGAAACATGACATTATTATACTCCCTAGTGCTAATGTCTAGGATCTTATCAATGGCATTATTATACTCGCTACTTTTCCAATAAAAGTTAGGAATATTTAGGAAAAGAATTTCAAAAATAATTCTATCAGAATTGTTTTTGTGTTTTTTTGTTTTTGTTTTTTTTTTTGTATGCACAATTCTGAAAAATAAAATCGATTCAATCGTTATGGAGAAGCAAACGGCGACTTAGTGGTGAGTTATTTCGTTGAGAAGTGGTTAGAGAAATTCTTCAAGTTTATGGCTGTCCTAGTAATTTTCTTCCAAACAGAGGGTATTTCTCGGACGCCTCATATCGCAAGTACGTAAACAATCCAACAATCGTCCCCGTTTCCCAAACCCTAACTGCAAACAGTAATCTTTTCGCTCGCTCTGTCTCTCTCTCTCTCTCTCTCAAACCCTAATCTCGATCAATTCTCCCCCCCACCCAAAAAAAAAAAAAATGCTTCGGAGATCTGCCATTGCCTTCAACTAGCTGCTCCCGCTGGTTCAATTTATCTGCAAATTCTCTCTGTAAAATTATGTCATTTGATGGCTCTGTGGATCGAAGAGAAGAATCTCATACTGGTAATGGTAATGGTAACGGTAACGGTAATGGAAACGGTAACGGTGTTATCACATCGAGCCGTTCTTTGTACTCTAACCAAAGGCTTCGGTTAAATCCAAACACGGATCACAAACCAGAGAACTATGAAGATCTGCAATTGGAGTTCAGTTCTTCTCTTTATAGTTCTCTCGAGCAATACCTACCTCCAAGCATGCTCAATGTTTCTCGAGAAGTTAAGGTTCAGTACATGAGGGAGATCTTATCGCGGTATTTTCCTGAAGGAGAAAGAATCAGAGTAAGTTTTCGAGACTCAGAGATTTCTTCAATTTTTTATTTTGTTTTGTTTTGTTTCATTTTTAATTTAATTTTTTTTTTTTTAGGGTTTTTCGTTGTGCAAGATTTACTCTTTTTTCTACTTTTAGTTCGTTTGTTCCCTGCACCATTGACAATGGGTTTCGTTTGAAATGACGGAAATGTCCATACGAAAGATTGAAATGACAATAATACCCTTGCGATGCTACTTGCATGGTACAACGGTAGTGGCTATGATTACTGTGTGCATAGTATTGGAGATTGTTTTGTCGAACTTATTCCTTTTTCATTTGTAAATATATAATAATTTCATTAGTTACTGCGTTAATACCTCTGTTACTTGTCACTTTTGAGAATCGCCATTTGTATCTACAAACCTAAAAATCTTGGTATGTCTATTTGTTTTTTTTTTTTTTTTTCAGTTTTAGCCATGCTCTCTAAAACACACAAGAGGGAGCAAAGGGTTATGTATTTCCTAAATTTACAGTTTTAACCTTAAGAAATATATTTTTTTTAAAACATATTATTTAGCAATATCAAAATCTTTTTTTTATATTTTTTGTTTGTGTTACCATAGACCATGATTTTGAATAAAAAAGAAACATGCCATGAGTTTAAATTTTAAATATAAAGATGGTACAATCTTCATGGTGATAGAATTTTTTTTGTGTACAATACCGTTGAACAATCTTTTATAGTTTATAGATTTCGTTAACATGTGCCCTTAGGGCACTTGTTAAACTGGATTAAATACACCTTGGAAATAAGCATTTGAGGGTATTTTTTATTTAAAAAAAAATCTTTTGAGGGCACTTTTGGTAGGAAATTCAATTGCCAAGGTGCATTTAATGCAGCTTAACATGTTCCCTTAGGGCACATGTTAACAAAATCCATAAAATATAAAAGATTGTTTAACGGTTTTTGTACAAAAAAAAAAAAAATTAATCTGTCACCATGAAGATTGTACCATATTTATATTTAAAAGTTTTAAACTCATGGCATGTTTCTTTTTATTCACAATCATGATCTATGGCAACACAAACTAAAATACAAAAAAGACTTTGATATTGCTAAATAATTCAAAAAAAATATTTCTTAGTGGTTAAAAATGTAAATTTAAGTAATACAAAACACTATTGCTCCCTCTTGTGTGTTTTAGAGAGCATGGTTAAAACAAATAGACATACCAAGATTTTTAGGTTTGTAGATACAAATGGCATAAGCATTTGAGGGTATTTTTTATTAAAAAAATCTTTTTGAGGGCACTTTTGGTTGGAAATTCAATTGCCAAGGTGTATTTACTGTAGTTTAACGTGTGCCCTTAGGGCACATATTAACAAAACCCATATTTTATATACTAATAATAATAAATGCTTCTGTGAAGGAGGAATTTGTATCTAAGGGTATGTTTGATTGCATATGGAAAATCAATTTCCATGGAAAATGACATTTTTCAAGTGTTTGATTGCACATGGAAATGGAAATTCATTTTCCACCTCAATCAAAAAGTCCACAAAAACATGAAATTCACTTTTCCACCCATATGTGTGGGAAAGTGAAAGCCACCTATATTTTCCATCCCCAATTCTTTCACACTCATATCTTTTCTTCCCTATCACCACCACTACCATTAGACTAACCTCGCCGTCATCACCATCTCTGGCTACATTCTCTCTCTCTCTCTCTCTCTTCTCCTTTTCCATCCCTCACTTCCGCCAGCACCACCACCATGTTCTCCCCTCATCTTCCTTATCATCTTCTTCCTCACTTACCTCCGTTGCTACCGTCGCCACCGCCACTGTTGCCACCGCCGCCACTGCATCCTCCCATCTTCATCTTCTTCCTCTCCCCTCCTCTCATCTTCTTTCTCCTCCTCCTCCTCCTCTCCTGCTTCTTCTTTTTCCTCATATAATTTTCCCATGATTTTATCCTAGTAAAATCAAACAATAGAATTTGATTTTCCAACCCTACCTATTTTCCACCACAAATTTTCCATGGATTTCAAATTCCATGGAAAGTCACTTTCCATGCAATCAAACATACCCTAAGTTGAAAAGTAAGGTTTATTACTGTAATTTTTTCTAAATGATGAATAAAATAGAGATTGAGCTTTGATGTTTCCAACAATGGTTTGATGTGAGGCCATTTTGGAATGAGTCCACTACAAGGTAGCATTCTCCTTCTCTATCAATTTCTCTATCGATATATATATATATATTTACTGGTTTTCCTAACGTTTTTTTCTCCCTCAACCTCCAACTATTTTTCTGTTTTGAGCTTGATACTCACTATTAAACCCTAGCTGATTTTTTCTTATATCCACTAAAATCCTAGCCGACCCTTTATCCACCCCAAAATCCCATTGGAATTCCTTTCTCCATTGAAATCTAATCTTAGTATTCATCAAAACCCAACCTGACCCTTCCCAACCTGAATTGCATCACTCCAAATCCCCAGGCCTCACTTGCTGTCCAACACCTTGACAAACAACTTGAAACCTAATCACTTGTTTTTTGTTTGTTTGTTTATTTGTTTTGTATGTTGTTAAGCTTAAAATTTCTACAAACCTTGTTAACTTGCCGCCCAACATATCAACACTACTTATTTGACTATTTTTGCATTGAAGTTGAGCTTAGAAACCTATATTGAGCATCTAACTGAAATCCTAGGCCAAAGGAATACTTGTCTTCCATTGGAACTTATTGTTAGTACTTGAATTGCTATTACCATAGGACTATGACAATCTTAGGACTTTTTGATTACCTATTAAATCCTCTTCATTATCTATGATTTCGATGAGTTTATGATTTATATTTGCATGGCTTATTTTAATCAAGTATGATCTCTGATTTATCATCCTAAGGTATTTTGCATGGTTTTGCATCAGGTAGTACATAGTCCCGATTTTAATCATCAGACATAGTTGCGAATTCCATCACCTTTTCTAAGAAATGCAATTTCGAGCATCCAATTTCTTAGTTGCCTAGTTTTAAAATTCATAGAGAAGGGAATGGTTGACCAAGTCAACTTGCATGAGTAGGAATCTCCTCCTATTGTATGTGGTATCACTTCCCTATTTTGTAAGCTCCTTGTATATTTTTCTTCTTTTGAAGATCCGGAAATGTTCTATTGCTGGTCAAATTTCTACTTGGTTATTCCATTAGTTCTCAAATTCACTTTCTTTGTTTTCACATATGCAATTGCCACACATTAGAACCCATTGAAGAAGATGACTTGAAGGCTTGATCCTAATTCCTAACATATGGTTCTGCTGGAATTTTGAAGTCAGGATGTGTAGATGCAAGACTACATTTTTTTGGATTAAGATTCAATGTGACTACATGAGGTTGCCTCTGGTTTTGTTTTGATAGTTACACAAGGTGCCTGCTTAGAGTCTTTTGGTTGTTCCAACTTCCATTTTCTCAAGCAATGAGGACGGTCTTCCTAAATTTACCTCTTACCACAAGTTGACGCTTTCTTTCTCTCAATCTTAGAGCTTATGTTGGAGATTTTAGGCTTCCTTGAACAATAAGCGATTGACATTTGTAAGTTTGTCTCTTGGCACTAGTTGATGGGTGATTCCTACTGCGAGCTATTGATGGAGATACTTACCCTTCATTTTGTGCCTGTGTATATATGAGAAGATTTGTTGGATTGCTAATTTAACCACTGAAAACATGTACAGGTTTTTATGCTGCTTGACATGATTTTCTCTCTTGTAACACGTTTAAGTCATTTTTAATGTATTTTTTGCATCATCTAATTAGGTCCTCACGTTATGAGCCTCAGTTTTTTTTTTTTTTTATCTGTAAAAAGTTAATATTTTTAGTCGAAGAAGAGCCAAAATCAAATAAAAAAAGCAAAAGAATTTGAGCCTCAGTTTTCGTATAGAAAAGATCAAAATATATCCTAGTTTTATCTGGAGGAGAACAAAGTTACTGCTAAACAATTCATAACAGTCGGTTGCCATTCATGTATCAGGTTCAGAGGCATAGAGAATACAGGCAGCAAATAACATCACGTTATCAGGTACGTTGTACATTATGCTTCTGTTGAGTTGAGATTTCTGTGCTAATGTGATTATACTGGGGAAATTGCTGGCTGGACAATGAAAATGCTGCAGCATTGCACAGTGTGTGAAGATATTTCTATATTTTAGTAAAACAAAAAATATTTTTCTATAATTTCTTTGGATACACCCTAACTAAAGTCGGGCTGTAAAACTAAAAAGTGAGACTTAGCTACCTGAGTAATAATGATATGATATATCTATTATATATCATTATTGTTATAAGATAATGTTTGGGTTACTTATAAAAAAAGAGAGATAATTTTTGGACTTGGGTTAAAATTTTAATCTTTTTTTTTTTTTTGGGTATTGCATTAATAGTTCTCAGCCTCAAATTGGACTCTAAATAAAATATAAAACTAAAAACTAAAAACTAAAAATTAGGGCCCTCTAACAAGGGCCCATCATTCTGGTGTCACCATCATAAACATCATTAGAACCTGTTGGAAATCCAGTTACAGCCACCCTAATCCTGAAACCAGCCACCAAAGCCCTTCCTAAACCTAATCGCAGCCTCAATTATCCCCATAAACCTTCCTAACCCTCCCCATACTGCTGCCAAATCACACTAAACCCTCATATATTGTTGCCACACCCCTGCAACAGATCCGTACTATTGCCAAACCAGTCCGAAACCTATTTTTCCCTATTCCAATCTTCTAACAACCCTCTTGGCCATCAATCCTAGACCTTGCCAAACACATCACTTAAAGCCTATTTCACTTCTTATTTTGAAATCGCTTTCAAAAATTGCTGGAATTTTATTTGAACTAATTTTGTTTATGCATAATCTGATCTCTACACACCATTATTTATTATTGGCTAAACATTTGAGCCTTGTCATATCTTGAAATCCTTAATTGGATCAAGACAACTCAACTCACATTGGTTAGTGAACTGAGATTGTAAGCTAGTGGAGTCCAATCTTCCGTTGGCATTCCTCCTCTTCATATTTGAGGGATCCAACTTTGTGGGATTATGTTTGCCTTTGAACTTGATTTAATTGCCTACTACTACTACTTGGCTTTCTATCATCTTATGGTTGAATGAGTGCTAGTTTGTGTTCGTACTTGTCTTTAGTGATCTATCTTTGATCTCATATTCATTAATTAGGTTATGCATTACAATCCTGCATCAATATTTTTTTGAAAAGTGCATCAATATTTGTCGAGATACATTACTTATCAAAAAAAAAAAAAAAAATTCGAGATACATTGACTTACAACCTTTTTATCCAATCCCCATTTTTAGTGCTTTATTTAGGGACTAATATTGATTAATATCCTCTATTTGTTGGAATTTCTTTTTAATTAGGGTTTCTTTCTATTTTGGCTTATTGTAGTTTTCTATAAATTCACTTAGGGCTCTTGTAGTAGCTTCAAATTTTTCAGTAAGCTCTTTTCTTTTCATGGTATTTGATTTATTATTCTTTTCTTTTTAAGCTAAATTTACATTTATCTGTGTTGAAACTAGATAAATGCTCTTAATGGTCTGTAGCAACTTAATTGGTTACATATGACCAAATTTTCCTCAGCACAAGCACAATAGACAACACGATGGATACTAGATAATTACACTCTCTTATAGGGAGGTGGGCTGTTCGTTTTCCATTTATATGAAAAAAGTTGGTCATGTTCGTACTTGAATCCATTCAATCTATTGGAACAATTGGGTTTACCTTGTCTCATCAGGCTTCTCTCTTTATTTTCCAAGTCTTTGGGAAAGCTGCATTGGTTATGGATCCTCTCAAGGATTCTGACAGAATGGCCATTAAGTGGAATGCTTTATTCCATAAGACGGCTTGAATACTGGTTTCTACCACTGAGAATGCAGTTGGCAACACATGGGTTTTCTACAGAATTAAGTACACCACATTGCTAGCATGGTCTAGCGGTATGAACCTTGATCAAACAACTTGTCTTGGTTGGAATGATGCATTTGGTTGCAGTTTTCTGTTGATGGCCTGAGCACCAGGTTGATGTCAGTAATGCTTAAGTCAATCGCATTGTTGATCACACGGACCATATGTTGCATTCTTTGAGTTGATTTACTAAGGATTGTAACAGCTTTGCATGTAATTAAACATACTGCTCTATGGTCTGAAATAGGCTGCTTCTGGAGCTCGATCGGTTGTTTTGCAACACCATTCTGGATCCAATGCCAGTTGGTGAAGAGTTGTCTATTCTGATCATTTTTGGGGACTCCAGGGTCTTATTTTTTTTACTAATATCTGTTAGTGACACAATCTTAATGCTCAACATAAGTACTGTATATGCGTAACTTCAGCTTCTGCTCTTACTGAGTATTTTTCTCAGGAAAAATAAACTAAAAAATCTTCTTCGACGGGCTAGTATATTGGATGGAAATCTTTGTTGGTTCCCCTTATTGTTGACAAGGTTCAAGTATTGCAAAATTCCCTTATCTATCACATGTTGGTGTCTTGTGGTATGCTTCCTTAACATGTCTTCATGCATTGAGTTTGATTTCTTGGTTGATGCATCTCCCAATTAACATTCATTTCCCATCTATAAAGGGGAATCCCACAATATGTAAAAGGTACTCCTTATCTTTAACTTCTTGTTTATAGATGAATTCATCCGTATCTTTGAATCTTATCTAAAGTGGTTGGGCTGGTTGTGCTTAAGAGTCTTGGTTCAGTGTTGTGTGTGTGTGTGCAAACTTTTGTGGAGACTTTGGTCGTTTTATGCTTTTAGATAAAACTATCAAGTTACCTATCCTAAAAAAAAACTACCAAGTTTGACTACCTATTCATCCATGAGAAGTCTGCTCTTGGTTATTTTTTTCCCTTGTTTATTTCATATCGGAAAGGGGTTACAATAATAAGAATGAAAGGCTTTATAGTCTGGGATTGAGCGTGTAAATTCGTTGAATCGTGTGATCAGGGCTTAAGTATGGAGAGGTAGGGTATGGATGGGAGAGTGCATCGGTCATTTCATCTTATGGGTGTAGTCTTTGGATTGGGATTCAGAATGTCTTGCCTGAGTTTAGGAAATGGGTAGTTTAAAGAGTAGGAAAAGGAGATAAGGTTTGATTTTGGAGAATTGCTGGTGCAGGCAATCTTCCCATCAAAAACCAGTTTGGAGATGTTTATGCCATTTCAAACAAGAAGTATTTTCCAATTTAAAATTACATTGATTGGGTTGATGGGGAAAGATTTTGATTTTGGGAGGATCAGTGTTGGGAGGTTGACTTGGTTGTTTCTCTCATCAAGTTGGTAGTTGAATTGCTTGTGATATTGCATAACCCAACTTGAAGGGAGTGTCAAGGACCAGGAATCCCTTTAAAAGGCCAATAACTTGTACTGGCCTTTTCTTTTGTTTTCTGTGATTTTATGCTGACGTAACTTAACAGTGTTCATTTGATTAGAAAAGACATGTGGTGTATTTTTATTGTTCCATATTCCACTATCCTGTATATTATGTAGGTATTATTGACAATTTCAGATGATCATTTTAATAAATCTCTCTTCCTTTCAGCCCTTACATAGAGAATTATACAGTATGCACGCTGCTACTTTCTTCGTTCCATCGTTTATCAACGCAATCACAGAGACTACCGAGGAGAGTTTAAGAAGTATAATATCTGAACCCTCACCAGGAGTGTATACATTTGAAATGCTTCAACCAAGTTTCTGTGAATTGTTGTTATCTGAGGTATCATAAATATTCTGTTGGTTGTCTAAGATGGTTGATTCAATATCCGCTTGTAGTATTGTCTTCTCCATTTAAGGTACTCACCTCAGGTTTTCTGATTTCTTAGTTGGAAAATTTTGAAAAGTGGGTTCAGGAAGCAAAATTCAGAATCATGCGACCAAATACAATGAATAAATATGGTGCTGTTCTTGATGATTTTGGTTTGGAAACCATGCTTGACAAGCTTATGGACGATTTTGTACGTCCTATATCTAAAGGTGATGTGTTTGGCTTTGTGAAGTTAATGCAAAACAACACCACTTATTGACTTAAACAATTTTAACATTGACTGGAATGGAATTTTAATTATGTGCAGTGTTCTTTCCTGAAGTTGGTGGATCCACACTGGATTCTCATCATGGTTTTGTTGTTGAATATGGAAAAGACAGAGATGTTGAATTGGGTAAGTCTTGCTGAAGCTTTTCTTTTGCTCATAAGGCCTCAACACTAGTACATACTGATGTTTCCATGTTATGACATGTCCTTTTGTAACCTTCTAGCTATAACAAACGAATTAGTTTTATTGGGTCTTCACAAGTTTTCATCATGAGAGCAGATTTAGTTCCATCTCCTATGAGGGGTTTCTTTTCTATTCTTGAAATGTACAATCGGCTAGGATGCTCATATAATAGTATGATTAAGCAGGTTCTGTAACCTTTGGATGCTCATATATTAGTATGATTAAGAAGATTTGGTTTCTTGAAGTACAGTTGTCAATTTATTTTTGCAAGTTTGCTGCCCCCAACCCATCCTTTGGCGTACACATATATCCCACACCGAAAAGTTGAAATCTATTGGAAAAAAGGAGGGAAATAAAACTACAAACAAATCCGTCTGAGGGGGAAACTATAAACTGGGCATCTTGTTCAAATGGCTAAAAAAGTCTGGACACCTTTTCATCAGTCAGGCTTGTCTGTTAAAGGACACCCATACCCATGAATGTTAGAAATAAATCCTATGACTTGTCTGAGCATATATATATATATATATATATATATATATATATATTTGTTGATAGGTAATTACAAAAATATATTAGAAGGTGGTCGATGACCAACGAAGGTAAATTACAATAAAGCCAGATAACTGAACCTATGAGGGATCAATTCTACAAACCCCACTCCCATTTTCCCGTGAAATCCTCAAAAAAGATTAAACTCTTTTAACAATTTACACAAAAAAATGAAAAAACCTTAACAGACATAATCACATCCTTGGTGGAAAGCTCTTTGCTATCGAAAATCCACCGATACCTTTCTGTCCAAATACCCTAGCAAATGTTGAATGGAGTGATAGACCATCAAATCCTCTTTGTCAACCTGAAAACAATTGGCACATACATCCAAGACACTAACAAATATCGTATAGACTCCGGATAACAAGTCGAAAAACCAAATAAATGTAGGAAGTAATCCACACCTCACTGGCAAACAAACAATGGATGAGAATGTGATTCATCGATTCTCTCTTCTTTTTGCAAAGGTTGTTGAAATTAGGCAAACTTTCAGTCCCCAAATTGCCGCTGCCAGAAACAGCATTCCATCCACATGGTGAAGAGAGTGGTAAAAGGAGCGATCTATCCCTAAGAATAATGTGCTGTAATCGTATTGCGTGGAAGACTGGTGTCCATTTTTGCCGTTGTATTTGAACCCTAGCATTGGTAACCTTGTGTTAATGGGCCTCATTTGGATCCCAGGGTACTGGGCTTTTAGTAATGGAAACCCAAAAAATAGAGTTTTTCGTTTGGTCTGCAATACCCATCTTTTATTGAAGTTTTTTAAGTCATCTCCTCAGTCAGCTGAACTCCTCAATTTTGTGTCCAGAAGTGCTGAATCCAAAGGGAAAAACTTTGATCTCGTCTGAATCAACATTATTTGATCATCCTCTCAAGAGAATGATATTAGCATTAGTGTGTTCCACCTTCTTGTGAGTTAAGGATTGGGT
Organism: Akebia trifoliata; assembly: GCF_017979445.1. Lineage (NCBI taxonomy): Eukaryota > Viridiplantae > Streptophyta > Magnoliopsida > Ranunculales > Lardizabalaceae > Akebia > Akebia trifoliata. The sequence continues at coordinate 29,843 of NW_028237293.1, forward strand.
TAGAGATATTAGATGCTGTCCCGGTCTTCAGTCAGCTGTGCCAAGGAGGGAATCAGTTTTCAGGTGGCTGTGGATCCTACAAATGTGTGTTTCTAAAGGGTTCTTTGTTGTTGGGGCATTCCCAAGGTAGACTGCAAGTTCCGTAATTTTCTTTGCACCATAGCTTCTATAAGGGGTTTAAGATTCTAAGAGACTCCCTTCGGAGCAAGAAAATGTATGTGGTCCAATTCTTCTGTTGATTTGTATTATTCTTTCTTTCATCCATGTCTGTTTGGACTTGCTTGCCTTTTTGTCTTCCTTTTCATTTGAGAGCTGTCCATGATTTCTTAGTTGCTCAGCAACTGTTAGCCCTATTGATGTCCCCTCTTCGGAAAATTCTTTTTGGATGAATGGTCCAGGAGCAATGGCGAGATGTATTGATGGGATCAGTGTTAGCCCTGGGTGTTTCTGATCATGCTGTGGTGGGGGATTCCGAGCTAAACTATTCCTATCTAGTGGTCTAAGGTAAGTCAGTATGAGTGATGGAGAAGAAAATAAAGTTTGGTATTAATGGTTCCAAGAGGAAAGAATTGATTCTAGAGATAATGATTGCTTACTTGATCATATATATATATGTATATATATGGGTCTTAGTGGGTTTTTCGGTTTTGAAAACTCAGGCGAGGTGAGGTTTCTGAACAAAATAATCCTGGCAAATTAGAGGGATATGTTTGTGATACTCGGTAATAAGAATTTTGATATGCTTCATAATATATCTCCAATCCTTCAAGCTGATCAAATGTGTGATGCTTCTGCTGCTAGTGTCAAGGAGGACAAAGGTGTTGGTTTTCTGCAATATCTAGGGAAAGGCTATGCAGGAACATAAGCCGGATGGGGTTTAGATTTGTAGTTGGCTCAAAGAAGAAAGTTCAATTAAGAATTGTTAAGGAAATTGAGAACGTAGAGAAGAACCTTCTTAATTTCTTTGAAAGCAACAGCACTGAAGAAAAGTAAGTATTGTTAGTGGCTATAGTGATTATTAAAATCTTTTCATGGAATGTTAGGAGGTTAGGTGATAAAGCTAGAAGAGTGGCAACGAAGTCCATGGTTAGATTTAAAGGCTTACACGATGTAGCGCCCTGCTAAAGGTCAAACTTGGTTCTGTCAATGATAGGGGCTTGTGGAAGTGTGGGGACCGAGGGATAAAGAGTGGGGTGCTTTCTTGATTATTGGAACTTCGGGGGGAGGTTATTGTGATGCGAAATAAAAAATTTATGCAACTCTTGAATCACACAATCAATTTAATGAGCCGTTCTCTTGGGCTTTGCCTGAAATTTATGGATCAACTATGTTTACATCTAAGAGAACAATAAAAATGTGTTTTTACATTTTAAACACAATAAATTCGATTATTGTTTTTCTGAAGTTGTCCTTGCTGTTTTAAACTGTTTACTGACTTGGTGACTGCATATATATATATATATGTATGTATGTATGTATGTATGTATGTCTGTATTGTCTCCATTCAATTTAAAGTTGAAAAAAGCATCGATGTGGCTATTTTTATGTATCGATGTTAGTCTCTGCATTCTATTTAGGAGTTTTTGGGCACGATGATTGTGGAATATTACCACATATCATAATTAGTATTTAATGGGTATTTAACAACATGGTCATCACCAGAACCTGACAGAAAAGCAATCATTTTTGTAAAAACTAGTTTTGAACCATATTAACAGATTCAGCACGCCTAATTAATTTTGCATTATGTAATCCATGTAAACCAAGGAATATCATCCACAAAATTAAGCAGGCACAAAATTTTACTATGATGAGGGAGGGACATAACAATTATACCCATCTTCCCTTCATTAGCTCATTATCCAGAATGTTCAAAACATTTGCAACCTTCAAAGCAAATTTAACTTGCTAACTGCAGCTGGTTTGGATGATGGCAATACCTTTTCTTGTTCAACGAAAAAGTACGCTGTTTCATTATACTAATTGCACTATGTTCACTAAGGCCTTTGGATTCATAGCACTATCATACATTTATGCACTGATACACAAAATTTTAATGTTCCTGAATATTTAACTCCAAATATAGTTTCAAAAGTTATGAAACAAGTTGCCGTGAGCTGGGATTTTATTTTTTATTTTCTTTCCTTTATATTTCCTTTTTTTTTTTTTGATTCATTTATAAATATGCCATGTAATTCCTTTGAACATCTAAGAAATGGGTTTTAGAAATTTAGGATCACACTTTACTATTCTGAACTGGGGGACCGTCAGACTGGGAAACATTCATGAAACACATTGCATAGGAACACTGTTAACAACCATGTGGTTATCTCCTAGTAGTTGTAATCTTCTACCCAGATTGCTACTCCCTCTCCAATTTCGGCCCATTTCCGCTCCTGTTTCTGATCATAAAATAGTTCAATTTCAAGTTTTTGGCGAATCTCCTGCTCCCAACATAGAGCAGCTTCTAGCACTTCTGTAAACTAATGGTTTCCTAATTACATTATGGTTTATAATTATTTTGAGTTTGATCCTTTGAGGGCATGGAGGGTGACACTCCCATTGTGATCTTTCAGTTGATGTTCAATTATTATTATTTTTAATCCCTCTCTCTCTCAATCGAGACGGCTTGTGTTCAAAACTCACTGTTCTGTCGATTAAAAATCATGGGTTTAACACTGCTTTTCTCATTGTGAAGTCTGTGAGTGTTGATACCACAACTTGTGTTCAAAAACCACCTGCCTTCTCCCACTAATTACTAACCACTAACCGATTAGCTTATAATTTTTTATTTTATTTTTGACTGTTCTACATTGAAAAATTTATGTTCTGCAGTGGTAAATGGTTATTGTCAGGCTATTATGCATTTCTGGCTACAATAATGAACTTTATTTTCATTTTTGTACCGGATATAAAATTGATTTGGATTGATACCTAACACTAGAAATTTCTAAGATTCATCAATGTGATTAACTTCGAAACTTTTGCCGTGTTTTTTAATCGTAGTTGTTCTTTATAGCTAACTAGTTGTTTATAATTTTGGTAAGTCTTTGCTGTTCCATACTTGATTAAAAGGTTTAGGTTTGAAAATATTTTTTGTTCAATTAAAGAAAAATAGTTCTGCTATTTGGAAGCATTGTTTGACATCATGGTTTGTTCATGACAATGCGACTGGATCAGACATGGACATTGCTGTAATTTGCTTCCTAACATCTTATCTTCTGGATCAATTTTGTGGTACTTTTTGGTCGATCATGATCCATGTTGAGTGATGCTTGTGTCATTTTC